>NW_028167996.1:0-142769 GCF_964194135.1 Talpa europaea
GAGAAACCTCATTGCTGTTCCCTGAGCTTGAGTGGTTGCAATTGAGCGCACGGGTGAGAGCCACAGACAGTGCCCTGTGCTCTGCCTTAGCTCTGTCCTTCTGAGAGGGGGCCAGGGAGGAAAGGCCCATACCTAGTACAGGAATCTGCAGACACACAGGCTGCACACACACGCTACATGACTCATGATCTGTTTTCTTTGAACTCAAGTTCTTGTTTTAAACTGAGATCTTGCCCTGCGGATGCCCCAAAGAGTGCCGGACACTGATGCCCTCTGATGTCTGTCAGCAAGTTCTGGGGCTGATCATGACGGACAACAGGAGTGTCAGCTGTGATGGGCCGTTTTGATGGACGATTTGCTCAAAACATAAAGGTTTGTCAGCACAGAGAGCACCGGAAGGACTCACAGGAGAGAGATATGTAGAGAAGGCCGCCTTGCTTCTTGGCTTTGGACTTGAACCAGGAACTTACAGACATGGAAGGAAACATGTGGAAGAGACACTGTGATGGCCTGAGTTGAATCCCTGCCCAGGGAGCTACCCACATGGCGCAGCAGACCTCTCCTTTCTTGCCCGATGCTCCCCTCAGCATGGCATTTCAGTAGATCTGCCTGTTTTGTTCCCCACTCTGTCTCTGATGAATCCTCTCACTCCCCTCCCCCGCCCACCTCTGGCCTACACCCCAGCTCTTCTACACATAAATAAATCTTTAAAAAAAAGTTTGTTTGCATAAATCCAATAAAGTTCTTCTTCCCTTTCTCTTTAATAGACAATTGGAAATATGGGTATTTTACCAAGGCTTTGTCTGGAATGTTGTGTTTTCAGAAACCAGACTGATCTCAGAGCCTGCAAGAAAACAGTAAACTTGCACCTGTTTTAGGGGTACAAGGGTCTGTCAAGAGGGTAAAGAAGGCAACGCCTTGATAGGTCCAGAAACCCCAGATGTCTTGGGAGCCTCGAGAGGGATTTCCCCGAAGATACAGGTACCGCAGGCCAAGTCTGATGGTGAGATCTTGGCATGGTCCTGAGCCCTGACTCCTGGCTTTAGGAGCTCTCAGTCTGAGGGTTCCTATGTGAAGTTCCAACAAAGCAAAATTAAAAGGTCTGCATAATAATTTCTGTTCCTGTTGAATTCGTGCAAACTCACTGTGGTAATGTGGTACCTGGGTGAAGTCAGGTGCTGATTGCAAGTCCTAGAGTCTGGACGTGCTGGAGACCAGGAGCAGCAACTGTGATGGGCTGTTCTGATGGCTGTTTGCTGTGACTGTCTTTATGTAACTGATTATAACAAGGCCAGCTGGAGATGAAATGGGGGAACGGTGCGATGTCCCCCCATTCTCTCAGATCAATAGCCTGTGATCTGAGAAGTGAAAGTGCTTGTAGATTCAAATCCTGGCTCTGCTTGTGGCTTTCTGGTAGTGAGGGGCAGCAGATCCAGGCCCATTCCTCTAACACTTGTAGATATTTGCTATCTGTCCCTTTTGTTTTATATTCCCTTTTCTTTTCCTTGCTGCAGGGGATGGAGCCACAAAGATATCTGAAATGTATGTCATGGCGCGTTCTGTCCTTGTTGTCTTCCATGGATTTTATGGTTTCTGGTCTTACATCCCAGCTTGTTATCCATTTTGAGTTGATTTTTGTGTGAGGTGGGAGACAGTGGTCTAGTTTCATTCTTTTGCACGAGGCTGTCCAGTGTCTCCAACACCGTTTATGGAAGAGGCTTTCCTTGTGACCCCTCATCCTAACCCTGTCAACATGAATTTTACTGGATGGCACGTTGGAGAAAGGGGTTTATTCTTCCCATCAGTAGTTGTATTTTCAATTCACAATTCATTTTACCTTCTCCACGGTATTTGGGCAACCTTAGGTATTTACCTGAAACTATTTCAAAAGCACTTGAAACAATTAAAAAAAGCTAGAGGTATATGCCCATTAAAGCGGGAAATAAATGATTAACCCATCAGGATCAGGACAATTTGTATCTGACAAGACAGAACAGGGAACAGGGAACAGTGTGTGCTGAGAAAGCAGCAGGTACAGACTCTGAGGAGCTGGAGAGGCGGTGAAGGGGGTGAGTGTCCTTCCTGCAGGGTGTCCAGTGTCCTCCCGGGTTGTCCAGGGACACCTACCTTGTGCTCTGTACCTCCTCCCCCTCTTTTTCCTCCCCACATGGGCCCAAGGGCAGCATTGGGGGGAAATGAGGTTTCTGGGTGTGTCCTCCAGGCATGGTTTTGAGTCCAAGTTTCCCTCCTGCTCTCCTCCTGCTCTCCTCCCTGGTTGGAGCTGGGGGCTGGGCTGGGCTGAGAGCTGGGGTGGGGGTGGGGCACATCCTGCAGCTTTGGCCTCTCCCCAGGGAGTCTGGCTGGTCCTCTACCCTGGGGTGGGGGTAGGGGGGTAACTTTCAGTGTTTGGTTGGGAAACTGTTATCCCATCTTTCCCCGCAGGGGACTCTACTGAGAGCTCACGCTAGGAGTGTGCTCTGCCTTTATGCGGCAAATGGCAGAACCCAGATAGAGCATGCAGGCTTGGGGCCCAGGGGGTGCCCCTCATTCTCCCTGCTAACAGACTGAGTGTGTTTTCTCTGATCAGGACTCATTTTCCCTTCTCTGCTGCTCTGTCCCAGCAGGTCCCTGACCCTGGGGCAGAAATCCCACCCCCTCCACTTCCCCCCACCAGGGGTTAGCAAGGATAAGGACAAGGAGGAAGCCTGGAAGCCCTCAGTGGATATCTGACCGGGCTCCTGCTGTGTTTGGGGCAGGACCTCGTCCTTGTCCCTGGCACGTCAGGGCTGGGGAGAGACTGACCTTCACTGAACAAGCAGACAGAGCAGGACAGGGGTCTGTAGAGGGACCCTGGGGGGACTGACTCCTGGGGGATAATGTCCTGTGTCCTGATGCTTCTCAGGGACACCTGCTCACACTGAGGGGGACAGGACCACAAGCAGGCGCTAGCCTGTGCTTCATGGGGGCCTGGGTCTGGGCCTCTGTCTTGGGGAGTCACCAGGTGTGATGATGGGGATAGGAGGGCAGTTTACACCCCAGGCCCAGGTGCGGGGAAAGGAGGGGCCTGGTGCTCTGAGCAGTGTGGGTCTGGGGTGTTGTTCCACAGGGTGGGAAGGGAAGGGAGGATGTTTTTCTCCAATAAACCTCATGTTCTAGCAGCACAGAGGCTCGGAAGCCTTGAGAAGAGCCAGGTCTGTCCTTTTTGGTCTCAAGGCCTAGGGTTCACTAGGAAGGGCCCTGCTCCTGCTGGTGGGGGGGGGGGTCCCTGGGCCCTGCTCCCCCCTGAGCCTAGAGCTCTTGGCTGCCTGATCCTCTATGTGGGCCTGGCTGCCTCCTGCCCTGTCTCTCCCCAGCCCTGAGGAGATGGCTCCTGCTCCAGCTCTGTGCTCTGCCTCCCCCCTCCCTGCTGCTCCTCCTCCAGCTGCCCCAGGGGGGTCCCCAGGTGAGTGTGTCCCTCCCAGTCCTGTGTCTCCCTCAGTGGGTGGGGCCCAGGGGCTCTGGGAGCTCTTCCTTCAGGAAGGACAGCTGTGTGGGGGCCCTGGCTCTTGAAAGATGGGGGTGCTCCCCACCACTCATGTGACGACACAGTTCAGAGCAGTCTCTGAGCTGGAACATGGGGGGAGGGATGACATTGCTCAGTCAGGGATTTATGGATTTTAAAAAGTCAACTGTCTAAAATGTGAAAATACCTTTCACCTCATTTTTTTGCTCTTGTTTATTTGTATCAGAAACACTTGTCAGTTATTAATTCATTTCACTCCACCAATATCTATATATTATGTGCTATGTGCTGTGCATAAAACAAACAGATTTGCTGTATTCACAGAGCTGCTTTCTCGGAGGAGTCAGTGCATAATAAAGGCAGGAAACCCATCCCCCCCCATACCGAACGCCGACCTCAGTTTCCCTCAGCCAATAAAAGGAAACAGAGTTTGAGGAAAAGGAAAGCAGTTTAATTTGTCCACAAATGAGGAGGGCGGCCGACTCATGTCTGAAAGACCACCGTCCTGCTCTTTGGCAGAGGGCAGGGGTATTTATACAAAGGGAAAAAAGGGGAAGATGGGCTGGGGTCTGCAAAGGGGAGGGGGAAGGGGTGAGCATGGAGATAGGCGGGCGCCAGCTTGTTCTTCTTCAATAGCAGATGTTTCACTTCCTCTTCCTTGAAATACAGGAACGGGGCCTCTCTGGTGGCACAAGGGGTTAAGCATAACACTGTGAAGCTGTCCACAGCCTCTGAACTACCAGTTCAATCCCAGCCCTGCCAGGGAGATACCCTCATGGTGCAGCAGACCTCTCCTGTCTCGCCCGCTGCTCCCCTCAGCAGTGTATTTCGTCAGTCTGCCTGTTCTGTTCCCCACTCTGTCTCTGGTGAATCCTCTCACCCCCCCATCCCCCGTACCTCTGGCCTATACCCCAGTTCTGGTATGCATTAATAAATTAATCTTTAAAAAAAAAAAAAAGAAGGAAAATAATAAAATCGAAAAAAATAAGAAATGCAGGAATGCTCATGTGGGAGATGAGTCATAAAGATAAATCTCTCAAACAAGGGGGAAATTGCAACAAATGGGGGGAAGACAAACTGTTCATCTTGTTAATGCCCATCAAAGACAAATCTGTAGGGAAATAGGAGAAAGACAAACTTGTTAATGCCTGTCTAAGAGACTGCTCATTTGTAACTGTATCACCCCCACCTATAGAGGGGCTGAGAGGAGGGACAGGCAGGGAGCAGGTCGGGCATCAGGGGAGGGTGTGGGGGTTCCTGTGTCCATTAAGGGGGTCAGTGTAGATGGTGGGATGGGAGCAAAGCCCTGGGGAGGAGTGATGGGGGTGAGGGTCCCATGGAGGGAACAGCCTGTGGGGGGCTGGCTGGTGCCAGGTGAGCAAGGACAGAGGGGGTTGCCCTGCTCATTACTCACAGAAAGGACATGAGAGGTGAGCCTCAACAAGTGACTTGATGGTCATAAGTTATATCTCAATTAAGTGACTTTAGAACCATATTAAGAAATGGGTCTACAAGTTGCCTGTGTCTGTCCTCCACTGTGTCCACATCCAGGACTTGTGGGGCAGGAAACTGCCTCAGCCCACGAGGAGCTGAGCACAGACGGCTTCACTGCACAGATGCTCTCAAGGAGCCTCCTCTGCGTGGTCCTGAGTCACGTGATGAGATGCTGACGTCATGCTGCTTCTGTGATGGATGAGACTTTTAGGCGCCTTGGGTGGGAGGCAGCTTATTTTTCATGTGGGCAGAATGGAAATAATTAGTGCCCAGAAGGTCTTCTGTGTTGATTTTTGAATTTCCACCAACTCTGTGATAAACATGAGGGGAGACAACTCCCCCCCCCCCCCCCCGTGTGTCTGACTTGCTGGCTCTTCCTCGTGAGGAGAATGAAGCAGAAGGGACGCTCCACGTCACAGAGTCAGGCTCACAGGGGCTGAGACTTCCCGCCCGGGCTCCCCTCCTGGTCCCTCTCTGGGGTGACTCCCTGCACACGGTGGACCCTCAGCTAAGGGGACGCTAAGGGGACAAGGACCTGAGGGTTTTCTCCAGGAGCCACATGCAGGAACTCTGAGGCAGTTCCTTCCACGCTGATCACGGCTGTTCAGATCTGCCAACATCTCGTCCCCATCGCAGCCTCGTGGGACCTGGAGCTGGAGCCTCTGAGGGAGGCCCCTCCTGCTGCCTCCCCCTCAGAGACTGTGGAGACGCCAGATCTTTGTTTTAGGTGCAAAGTAGGAAGTGATTTGGTATAAACCAGTAAAATATTCAGGCGATAAAGTGATCAGTGGCTGTTTTCTCACAAGAAACAGTGGAGGCCTGAGTAGCTCACGTGACGGTCAAGGTCCTGATTGCAATGAGCTGTCAGACAAGGATTCCACATCCTCTGAAGTGTCCTTCAAAATATGTGATTTTAAAAAATTAGTTCTACCGTTTTTAGAGTCCCAATTAATTTTGCTGTTTTGTTTTCTTTATACTATCCCCAGAGCGGTGTCTGCAGGGTCACGGCACAGAGGGGCTGTCAGCAGCCTGGAGCTGTGAGCGGGGCTGACTCTGACCGGCCTGCAGGGAATGGAGCCCCGGAGCACCAGAATCAGCCCCCAGGGCTGGTCCTCCAGGGCAGCACAGGCCTCTCTCCTCTAGATTCCCTGAATAACCTCCTCGTGGCTCCCTGAATCTCCCTGCCACCCCAGCATTGGGGAGTTGGGGAGGATGTTGTGGCTCAGGAAATGGGGGCCTTCTCCTAATCAACTGTCCTCTCCTCATCTCCATCATCAGCCTGAGTGTGTGTGTTTGAGTCACATCAGCCCTGCAAGGAGAGGAAAGGCCCAGAACTTTAGTAGTTCCCTGGTCAGTTACAGCATCCACCCCTCTGCAATCCCACCAGGGGAGACAGAGTCTCTCCCAGAGCCCCCCCCCCCCCCCTCGCAGAGCCCGCATCACCCACACAGACCTTCCCCTCACAGTGTCCCCGATGCTGCCCCTGTAACAGGGTGGTACCCAGGAAAGGGGGAGGTTCCCTGCCCCACCCAAGGGAGGGTGGAGCTGAGCAGGAAGAGGAGAAGCTGCAGAAGAGACTGAGGAAGGAAGGAAGCAGGATGGAGCCTAGAGACACCTGAAGAAACTGCGCTTGTCTTTTGGTCGTGGACTGGGTGACACAGATGTGGGTGAGACCCGTGGGAGGTGACCATGGCAGCTTTTATCTTGGTGTTGATTTTGCTCTTTTCCTTCCGGGCTTGTCTGGTAGTTTCTGACCCTTTTCTGTGGGTCCCCACTGGAAGATTCTTTAGACTTGTGGCAGGCTTTGGGACCTTGCTCTGGGCCGATCCCATATGGATGGACTTTTACCCACGAGGGGACGGGTAACTTTGGGTGCTTTATTTAGAAACTAGACTCTTTGCCTTTCCTGTATTGTTTCCTAGTTTTATTAAAGTTCCTTCCCATTAAAGTCTCATGTTTTGTGTTGATGCGGCGGATGGCAGAACCCATTTAGAATAGGCAGGTTTGCGGGGTTTGGGCTGCCCCTCTCCCTGTTCTATAACACCCCTTCCTGGCCCCACCCTCTCTGGTTCCCCCACTACTCCTTTTGGGCCTCATCCCCTAGTCCCCATTTTCATCCTCTGCTCCATTTCCAGGAGCCTCCCCATCTTCCTAGTCATGCCCTGGGGGCTCTCCTCGACCTCCCCTCATTCAGAGATAGAGAATTTTTAAGCGTGGGTCATCTTTCTATCGTTATTGTTCCTCTTAGGTGCGGCCCTTCCACCAAAGATCCACCACACCCCACCACCAGCTCCCCGGGTCTCTCCCTGGCTCTGATCACTCCTGCTCCCCCCTGCTCTAAGACGTGGATGGGTGGTCGGCCCACGGGTCTTGGCGTTTCCTGGAAACTTGTCCTTTTCCTGGGCGAGGACCTGGGCTCCTGGGTAGAATTGAATGTTAATTCCCAGGAGGAGGCGCTTTCACCCCTGGAAGCAGAAGCAGAAACAAAGTACAGAGACGCTGGAGTCCAAGGATCCACCTAAGACCGTAGGAACCTCTATATTTGGGGGATCAGCCCATTATCTGGGAATCAGCCATTATGACCTGGAAACCTGCTTTTGTCCTTTGTCCACAGGACCAAGAAAATTTGAGGACTTTGGACCTGACACTGGACTTGGGCGCCCCCTTGTGGCAGATCCCTGTCCTGCCGCTGGAGGCCCAGGGAGCCTGGGGAGGGCCTGGCTGAGCAGGAGAAAGGGCAGCTCTGGGCTCCTGTGCTCAGCCCTGTGGCCACACGGGGGCGCTGCCGCGCTGCTCCGGATTCTGGTGGAGCCGCCAGGACGGGGCGGGGGCTGAGGTGGGCAGAGTTGGGGGTGCTAGAGGGCGGCGTCCTGGGGGTGAGATGCTCTGTGAGGAGTCAGAGCCGCAGGGCTCAGAGGAGAGAAGACTCCGGAGCCTGCCCTGGGTGTGAGGTTTCCAGCTTTTCTCCCAGAACCCCTCTCTCCAGTCCCTGGATGGTGATACCTGGGAAAACTGGAAAGAGAAAATATTTCCTTCTATAACCTATTAAATATTGAGAGTATTTTAAAAAATAACATTTAAAGAATACTGTTCGATTTACAGAAAAGTTGCGAAGGCAGTACAGGTCTTGTTTATCCCACACCATTTCCATTTTGTTAACATCCTACAGGAGTACAGTTCCTTTTTTTTTTTTTTTTTTTTTTTTTTACAACTAATGAAGCAATGTTGACATAATTACTAAACACCATACTTTCCTTTCAGTTTTTGCTAATGTCCATTTGATGCTCCATAATCCCATCCAGTTTGCCTGGATGACAGTTCCTCAGACCTCCTTGTTTTTATAACATTGACACTGGTGAGGAGTGATGTTTGGGAGAGGTGTTGGGGTCACAGATGGGGGTTCTCAGGTCACCTCTGAGAAAAGCTTCACCAGAGTCCTCCTCTCAGTGGCGTGAGGGCACACACACACACACACACACACACACACACACAAAAGGAAAGAAGATGATGCTTGTGCAGACACCAGCAGGCAGGAGGAGCTGCCCCTGGAGAGGGCTGGTGTGTGAGGAGAAGCCTGCAGGCCCCAGGTAGAGCCCTGGGAGCAGAGCTGCGTCTTCCCAGGCCAGAAAGGGCACTGAGGTAGTGTTATAATTGGGAGGGCTCATTCCTTTGTGGAATTGTTATCTGTTGTTAAATTAATTACTTCTATGGTGTGACTGGGCTGATTTGTCAGGAGCAGCGAGTCTCTGCAATGGCTCCATCCCTGTATCCCACCTCTGGTCTGCACCTCCTTATACTTCCTGTAGCATCTGATACTTGCTAGCAGTTGGCCCACAGCGATTTTCATTTCCATAATTGATTTAATGACTATGTTAATCACTTCTACCCCCACCTCCAGTTTCAGGTCTTGTGATCCTTCCACCCTAAATTTCCTACTCTTAGCCTCCATCAAGGAGCACTGCTCAGGACTATTGTCCCTCAATTTAGGTTTTTTGTTTTGACTGGGACTGTGGGTTTGGGGAAGCGGACTCCAGGGGTTCAGGGACATTGTCCATTTACCACAGCAGTGCTCATTATGTCCACCTGACTCATCACTGATGGTGTGTGTGGAACCAAGCATAAGTATTCATAGCCATTGCTTTGTGTAACTGCCATTTTACAGTTTAAGGTTTTGCTGGGTAAAGACTGCATTCCAGAGATAGTTTGGACCCTCACTCCACCCTTACTCTCTGGTCACCAATGAGGGCGAACTTGCTGTAATTGGAGCTGCATCTTGGCCTGGCCAGTCAGCTTAGAATGATAGCCGGGCAAAGTTGGAGAACGCATCCTTTTAACACTTTTATTGGACATGGCCTTCAAGGCCTACAGTAATATGGAGGGGACTAGCTAGACTAAAAAGAAAGGGAGAGAGGCAAGAAAAGGGCCCAGTAGATGGCAGTTGCCATCACAGTGCTCTGCCACCTCAGATTCACCCAAGGCCCCATGCGCCCTAGGGCATTCGGGACCTCAACCTCTCAATGGGCTGCCAGCTTGCATCCACTGCCAGCAACCAGGATACCGCAGCTGCAAGAAGCTGTCCCCAGGGCCATGCCTTCAGTGCCATCGTACAGGGCACTGAAAAGAGGGACTGTCCCACTCTCCAGAGAGGGAGGGGGCCAGCCCAAACCATGGGCCAGAATGGGAGGACAGGCTTGACAGTCAGCTGCCTCTGATGAAGAACCCGGTGCAGGAGAAGACCTTCTTTGAAGAAGCCCAGAAGTGAGACAAGCTCCCCTGTTTACTGTTTATATGAATAAGCCTCGGGTGACCCTAGAAGTGGCAGACAAAAAGATTATCTTTTTGGTAAATAAGGGGCCACTTGCTCTGCCTTACTCCAATTCTTTGGATTGACCTACTGGTCGATTGTCCCCCTCACTGGTACAGATGGCCAGCCTGAGCCAAGACACTTTACAGCACTGCTACCTTGCTCGCTACGAGGCTGCTTGTTTGTACATTTTCAGTGGTTAAATAAAATACAGAATAGCTTTGTATTTTTTGTCATTGACAAAATTGCACCAGAAATGTTTATAAAAGTATATTTTTAAGACCGTTTTATAAAACATAAAAATATAATTGTGAAAAAATTTTGTTTGCATGATCATGGTTGGTCAGGTCTCGTTGCGCATTGATGTTGAGCATCAATTCACAGGAACTGTTCATTGTAAATTTTGGTTGGTACCGGTGAGTCTGTGATTTTGCAACTTGTCTCTTCACGTTTGAGAAAATTATGATGTAAAATTTCCATTTTTCTGTAAAAATAGGTGCAATAATAATCAAAGTTTAGATGTCCTGAGTCTTCATCTTGAAGAATTACCTTATTATGTTGAAATTTAATATTTTATGTACTAACATTTAAAGGGCCACATTTTAATAACTACAGTAAAATTAAGTATGTATAAAACCCTAGAGCCCTAGACCTATTAATGGCTAAAGTTAAAAAAATTTGTGACCTCCTTACTCTTGAACTAAAATCTTTTGTTTTTGTTTTTCTCTTGCTTGGGCCTTACATCCTCAATGCCTTCGTTGAGGTCATTTCTCACCTGGAGACCATCGAACTATGACTCTTCCACTGTCCTTTCGAGGTCCCTAAAATCGTCGCCCTGCGGTGGAGCCCTGACTGTTTCCCCTCATCGCCCACTTTCAGCAGGAAGCAGTTACTGATCAGAACGACGCCCTTTCCCTGACTGCAGTTAAGGGTTCCATTCGCAGAAGGGGAGGAATGAGACATAGGGCAAGTTAGGATAATTAGGCAGTTTTAGGGACAGTGCAGGAGGGGACCTCTGAAGAGTTTAGGAAGGCTTCAGAGATAAAAACAACTGAAGGAATGTGTTAACGGTGGCCTTGGTTTCCTTCAAGTGATAAAGGAGAATGTTTTAATTAGAGCAGCAGACTCACCTATGCAAGGAGGAAATGAGAAGGGGTTGGTATTAAGACTGGTGGCGGCAGCCTGTTTTATTCAATAACTGATGTTTAGTGACCAGATGAATAACTCTGTGACTGGCTAACTAAAGAGAAATCCCTTGTTTGAGCAGAGTAATTCTCATTTGTAACTGAAGATAATACCTCTTGCTGACTAGATAAATGGTTTAGCGTCTGATTTTCAGAGGTCGTGGTCTGAGGTGACCCAGAAAAAAAGTCAATGTTTTGTATAAAGATGACAATTTTTCAACTTTGCTGGACCTATAAACCTGTAAATGAACAATAGATAGCACATTATGTGTGGCTGAACTTAACCATAATTTTGAGACTGACTAACTGATAAAAGGCTTGGTAGCTGTGTTATAGAATAAATTTGTGCTTGGCCCGATACTACAGAACTCTGGTTATGTAAAGGTTTGGAATGACTTAGTGTTTGTACAGGAGGAATAATATTTTAAGGTCTGGGAATCTAAGTTGATGTTAGAGCAGATTTTTACTTCTGTAGTAAAAATAATAAGGGGAAAAGACAACCCGTTTTATATCGGGGCTGGAGCGCAAGAGAAAGACAGCCTGGGCCTAAGGGAATTACAGGCCACTTATTTTGCCTACGGCAAAAAAGTCGGTTAGAATTTTGGGGTCAAAATGTTAGAGGGATAGGATGTCCTAAAGCCAATTCCATACAGGCTTTGTGGACTCCACCCCCACTCCAGACCAAAGCCATCAGGACATTGGGAAAGACAAATCCCATCACCACCACAGGGAAGGTTGCTGGACCGGGGTTGCCCTGTAACAAAAGAGCCCATTTCCGGCCACCTAGAGCCACTGTCCAGTTCATATTTGGGCCAGGCCGTGGAGCAATAAAAAATGAGGCGCTTAGGTCTCACATCTGGCTTTAAATGTAGAGGGCCAAGGGCTTTAGGAAGCACCACAAGGGGGAGTCTGCTGGAATGCGGGATTGCGTTGATCCGTTGATCCGGTAGTGAGTGTCCCTCTTAGGATATCAAATGGAGGGTGGGGGAGGGAGGCCGGCCTGTTAAGTCTTAGTGAGCTCTGAGGGGTTCCTGGCTTCCAGTTCCACGGGGAGAGGTAGAAAGAGAGAGAGTGAAGGAGAGGGAGAGTGGAGGGTTCGGGACGGGGCAGGGTCCCCACGTGGGATTGAACCCCGTTCCCGGCCAACGCACCAGGTGAAAGGTTCGGCACGGTAAAGAAAAGGAGAGCCAGGCTAAATTTCTCAAAGGAAGGGAAAATTCATTGCGCCACAGACGGACCTCAGGGACCCAAGGTGGGGGGTCCTTGAAGCTGCACACATTGTCAGGGGAAGCAGGCTTTTATAGGGTGAGGAGGTCAGATGGGGCAGTGGGTTTGTAGGGCACAAAAAGATTTGTAGGGCTGGGGGAGTTTCTTTGTCTGAGAAAAGGTTTGTAGGGGGGGCGGGGGAGGTTCATTGTCTGCATTCTCTAGGCAGGCTTCAGCACTCCTGTTCCCAGGTGGGCTTCCTGGTGGGTTTTTGCATTCAGGCCTCCTGCATGCACCTTTCAGTAGTGAAACAATAGGTAACTTTTTTTTTTTTCAAATCATACAATTGTATGATTATCCTTACATTTACAGAAAGTTATTTTCTTAAAAATGCTTTCTTAGCATACATTGGTTATTAATATTCTAAAGTAAAGAAGTAATAATGCCGGTGACCAGCCCCGGCGGCAAACTGTCCTGTCAGGGGTTCCTGTAAGGATGAGAGGGCGTGGACAAATCTGAGGGATTAGGGGGAGAGGGAGTGAGGAGATGCAAACACTTGATCAGGGTGCAGACATCATCTTGCTGAGGGTCTCAGCAGCCCTTTATACATTACAAGCAAACCCAGAGTACATAAGCAAATGCATTAGAGTAGGAAGATAACAATCATCACATCTTCCTCTAGAACAGCCAGGGGTTTATTTGCCCTTCAGCAGAGGTTGTAACATTCTTTATTTTGAAGAAGGCACAGTTGCTAAACAAAAGTGTTCTTAAAATAGTTATTTATCTTAAACAATCATTTTATTACTAGCAAAAACTTATGTGACTGAAACTAACATTTCTATGTTTACCATGGTGAAGGATTAACTAAGGGATAAGGGAAACAAAGGACAGGAAGTTACTTGGGGGAAGGGAGACAGAGGGATTTTTTTCTAACTAACCTATAAAGTTTAAACTAACATATAAGCATATTGTTACAGGGCAGGGAGAAGGGCAGCCCAGACCCCACAAACCTGCCTATTCTAAGGGGTTCTGCCATCTGCCGCATCAGCACAAAACATATGCGACTTTAATGGGAAGGAACTTTAATACAATTAGGAAACAATACAGAAACGGCAAAGATACAGTTTCTAAATCAAGCACCCAATGTTACCCGTCCCCTTGTGGGAAAAAGTCCACCCAAGCAGTATTGGCCCAGGGCAAGGCCCCAAAGCCTGTACCAAGTCTAGAGCACCTTCCAGGGGGACCCACAGAAAAGGGTCAGAAACCACCAGACAAGTCTGGGAGGAAAAGAGTAAAATCAAAATCAAGACAAAAAACGCCATTGCCACCTCCCCACGGGTCTCACCCACATCTGTGTCACCCCGTCCACGACCAAAAGGCAAGCACAGTTTCTTCACTTGTCTCTTGGCTCCATGTGCCTCCTCCAGGTCTCCTGGCTCCATGCTGCTTCCTTCTGATACCGGAATTGTCAGGCCTAGTCTCCCAGCCAGGAACGGATCCCAGGCTGCAGGGCAGCTCTGAGCCCCAGCCACTAGACCCCCACGGGTTGGTGTCTCACGAAGCCGCAGCAGGAATTTCGCAGACGCTCAGGCAAGCAAGCGAGAAGAGGCAGCTTTGTTTATAGAAAGAAAAGTTTATTGAGGAGAAAAAGAACAGAAATAAAGTGGGACTCCCAGGCCAGGGAACCAGGCCTGGGAGGGGCAAGGAAGCCAAAGTGGAGTCGTGTCTCAGGGAATATATACCTTTTTTCCCTCATTATTCTAAAGCTCTACCAGTCTCTTTGTGATTGGTTAGTTTTCGGCTGTCTCACTTAATTTGCTACTGAGTGGGGGATCTTCACATTCCTTATCTAACAGGTCTGTCTTTCCCCATATGTTATGCTTATCGCTTTATCTTTATGGCCTAGTCCTCTGGGTGAGCATTCCCAGAGGGCATTTGGTCCAGTCCCCCCTCACCTCCTTTCTTCATTTTTCTCAGTCCTGACCTGGATCTTTAGTCCCAGTTCTGAAAACTTCCTGTTGTGCAGGATTAAAAGATTCCTTTAGGTCTTCTGACCTGACTGCTCCCTGGTCTCCCATGATGCTTCTTCCCACAGTAGGACAAGGAGGAAGCTACACTGAGGCCGCAGGTAAGTGTGGATCTGGGGTTTGAACCCTGAGCCCGTGGGGACAGTGTAAATGGACTCCATGGGGGAGTCACCCTCATCAGTCCTTCCTGTGGTCTCATCTTTGACCAGGTTCTGTTTTGTTCTCAACCAGGCAGCGACAGTGCCCAGGGCTCTGATGTGTCTCTCAGCCCCTAAGGATCTTTTACAATGAACCCGATGAGGCTCCTGTTGTGCACACCCTGTGCAGCAGGGTGATGGTGTCACTGTTGTTCTTAACTGTGATATTGAGCATCTGTTCATATATTTATTTTTCTATGTCTACATAAGTTGCTATGTCTATAAATAATAATAAATAAAATATAATAAATAAAAAATTTATTTATTCATGCATACAAGAAATGGGGTACAGGCCAGATGCATGGGAGGTGATAAGATTCACCAGAGACAGAGTGGGGAACAGAACAAGCAGACTGATGAAATACACTGCTGAGGGGAGCAGCGGGTGAGACAGGAGAGGTCTGCCACGCCATGTGGGATTCTTGCCCGCCGGCCGGGATCTAACCTACACTGCAGAGGCTGCGGACAGCCTCACAGTGCTGCGCTCAACCACCAGCGCCACCAAGGGAGGCCTGGAAGTCAATTTTTTTTTTGCTATATTTATAACACAGTTTTTTTGTCCTTATTAAAATTGGTTTATATCTTGCTGATTATTGAGTATTAAGCATTATTTGTAAATTCTTGATACAGTCCTTTATCAGTTTTGTAATATGCAAATGTTTCCCCCCACTCTGTGACTGAACTCCTTTACTGACGGGAAAGCAAGCATTATTGTCCAGACAGAAGCATGGATATATTTTTTTAGAAAAGAAAAGATAAATTGCTAATTGGTTTTGAGCAGATACTGGCTGACTGGAATGTTGGGGGATGGAAGGGAATGACTGACTTATGCGTATCCTTGAGTGTTATTTAAATGTTCTTGCATGAGCGTGAAATATGCTTTCAAAACTAAATTACACTTCATTCCTCAATTTATAAAACTCTTCACACATCATGTCCAAATCATGTATTAAGATCAGACTGGCATGTGGGCTACAAGTGAGGGACCCGCACATCATAGTTGCACAGTCATGGTTTTTCTCAGGGGTCACCCTGGTGTTGTCCGTTCTGTGGGTGTTGGACAAATGTATAATGACCTGTGTCCATCATGAGAATATCATGCAGAGTATTTTCACTGTCCCTAATGTCTTCTGTGCTCCAAGGAAGCAAAAGCAAAAAAGTAACCAATGGAATCACATGAGACTAAAAAGCTTCTCTATAGTGGGGGAAACTCATTAAAATGAAAAGACAATATCAAGTTGGAGAAAATATTTGCACATCATCAATCCAAAAAGGAGTTTGCTGCAAGAGGCCTTGTTGCTCCATCCAGATAGGATACTGACAAGCAGCTAAGAGAAAAGGCCTCACACCGTGGGGCTGAAGATCTGGTATCCCTTTGCTTTTTGTTCTTGGTCATAGAGAGAAAAAATTTATCAGAAAGTATATTAGGCAATAAATTATATGTATCAGCATATTGTAAGTAAATAACACGAAAAATTGTTTGTTTAGAAATTAGTTGTTGGGCAGTTTGGCCCACTTGACAATGGGAGATGGTTTGTTGAACATGCCTGACAAGCATTACAATACAATAATTATAGTGGGTCCTTCTTTTGCCTTCCCTTGAAGTTTCTTGGGAAAGTTTTTAAATGAAGCTATTTGAGTTAGGAGTTTCTAAATAAAAAAAGTTCTGATAGCTGAGTAGCAGCCAGCTCCTGCTGTGAAGGCCATGAGAATAAAAAAAAGTCTTTTCTTGCTTAGGCTTTGGCTGATAGGGATGTACTGGCGGCTATCTACTGTCTTAGGTTATTGTTTGGTTGAAACAATGAGTTCTAGTGTAAGGCTTAGTTTTTTATTAGCCTTGAAGGTTGCCTTCTTGCTGAGAGCACGTAGTGGCGAAAAGCCCATAGAAAAAGAGATGCACTGATTGTTTCTGCTTTGTTTCTATGCACATGCTAATGTCATCTCACTGCTTGCAAAAAATGTACAAATAAAGAACCTGCTGAGCCTCTCGGCAGAAGATACTAACACCTCACCAAGTGTCGGTGTCTCCTCATTCCCTTCCCCTCAGCCCCTAAGTTTCAGTCCTTTCGTTTTCGCTGAGGCTGTCTCATCCTTTCAGGAACCCCTGACACGACATTTTGCCAGAGGCTGGTCCCTGGCAGGAGTTACTATCCAAGACCTACAAAGAACTGCAAAACAAGAAAACAACTCAATAAAAACAGGGCAGAGGAGCTAGATGGATACTTTTGTAAAGAAGACATACAGATACCCAATAGGTACATGGATAAATGTTTGTCATGTGCTGTCAGGAAAATGCCAATTAAAACCACAATGAGTTACCCTCTTACACCTGTGAGAATGACCCACTGAAGGGTGTGGAGGAAAAGGAACTCTCTCTGGTACATGGTGGGTGGGAATGAAGTCTGGTCTTGTTAGTGGGCAGAATGAGGGTTTTCCAGGGTTTCTTAAACCTGTACACTCTACATGGGATCTGCCATCATCTGAATTAAGACAAAACATACTCTAAAGCCTAAGACCTTCAATAGAAAAGAACTTTAATACAACTATTGTGCAATAGAGAGAATACAAAGAGTATAGTTAGAATAGTTCCCAAGTGAAGCACCCAAAGCTACCCATCCCCTCATGGGTAAATGCCCAGAGAAACAGGGTTGGCCCAAAGCAGGCCCACTGGGCCCGAACGCCTGCCACAAGGGTAAGGCACCTACTGGTAGAGACCCATGGGACAGAGGCAGGAGGGGCCAGTCAAGTCTGGAAGGAAAAGAGCAAAATCAAAATCCACATCAAGACAACAGCTGCCATTGTCAGCGTCTCCATGGGACTCTCACCTAAGTCTTTGTCTCTTTCACATGTCTCTTTCTGAGTCCCCAATTCCCTGGCACAAGTCCAAGCCTGAGGAACAAGCCTGGCTGCTTCTTCACATGTCTCTCTGCTCCATGTGCCTCCTCCAGTCTTCTTTCCTCATCTCAATCCACGTCTTCCTCCTCTTCCTTAGCTTCTCATCCCTGCTCAGCCCCACATTTCCTTGGGTGGGGCGGTAACCTGGAACCTCTCTTTTCTATGGATAGCACATTGGTCCTGCCCCTATGAAAAACAAATGAAGTTTTCTCAAAATATTCAAAATAGACCTGTCCCATGGTCAAGCATTCCATTCCTTGGTATTTATCCAAAGAACGTAAAATGCTAATTCCGAGTAATATGCGCCTCCTATGGTCACTGCAGCACTGTCTACCATAACCAAGCAATGGAGACTACCTAAGTGCCCAACGGCAGGTGAGGGGATAAAGAACACAAACCGTATACACAATGGAATACTACTCAGCCATGAAAAAGAAAAATACTGACTTTGCAACAAGGATAGATATGGATGGGATTATGCTAAGTGAAATAAGTTTGAAGGAGAAAGTTAAATACTGGATGATTTCATTCATATATGGAATATAAAGAAAGAAAGCGGGCACAGGTGAAACTAAACCAAAACAAACTCTAGAAATATGACTGTGGAATTGAAGGTATGGGGTGGGGGTAAGAGCAGGAAACAAGGTAGGAAGAAGGCCCAGTGAACTATGGTGAAGACTGTGGGTGCCCTTATGGTAGGCGTGATGTGGTAACAAACATCTGAAGAGGGGTGACCCTGGGCCTCTGAACACATACAGTGTGCAAAGCAATGTTACCTCAACTGAGTAGTACAATGAGGGGAAAAAGAAACAAAAAAAGCAAATTGTCCTCCAGCAGTCACTGACCTCAGGACTTTGCCTTCGCCTCCTCACTGTCATGCAGGCTGAGGGGCTGGTTTCCCACAAGGTCAGAGGCAGGAGGTGCAGGGACTCCTGGGGCTGCTCAGACACCGCTGAGTAGAGACACTGCAGAGAGGGCGGCTCTGAGGGGACCAGAGACAGAGGGTCAGAGTAACCCCAGTGCTGAGTGAGGGTCTGGTTCCCAAGGAGAGGGGAGTGTGTGTGTGTGTGTGTGTGTGTGTGTGTGTAACAAGAATGACAGGATATACAACACAAGATGATGGGAAGACAATTAACATCAAGCCCCAGAATAAATGAATTGAAATCGCACACAGAGTAAAGAGTGCCAGAACAACACCTCAGTAAATGCAGTTCTGTGGAGAAGCAGTTTCCAAGCAGGACTGAAAAGGCATTGGACCTGAAGAAGAGGCTGAGGTTTAGAAATATCTCATGGTTGGTTTGAGGTGTAAGGAGCTGGGCAGGACCCCTGCTCCAGGCCCCTGCTAGGATGTGGTGGTAACTTCACCCCTGACAGCTCCCTCCCCCAGTCGCCAATGTTCATCTTCAGTCCCCTACATTCATCTTCTTTGGAATCACCATAGAAAACCCACGGGCCTCAAAATAAGGTTGTTCCATGCGCTTCAGCTACTTTCTCTCTAGACCAGAGATGGAGAAGGGCCTCCCCAGTGGTGCAGCGGTTGAGCGCTGGGTTGCGAAGCTGCCCTCAGCCTCTGCAGCGCCGGTTTGATCCCCGGCTGCTCCCCAGCCACCAGAGGAGGGTCCCACATGGCGCACAGACCTCTCCTGCCATCCGCTGCTCCCCTCAGCAGTGTACTTCGGTCCTTCTGCCTGCTCTGCTCCCTGCTCTGGTTCTGGTGAATTCTCTCACCCTCCCGTGCTTCTGACTGTACCCAGTGCATGTGTAAACAGAACAAACAAACAAACAAATAAATAAATAAACATGCCTCTATAAAAAAAAAAAAAATAGACCAGAGATGGAGGGAGCCACACAGGGGGAGGGAGGAATGTGTGTCCCCCACTGGCCTGGCCCAGGGGCAGGATTAGCCCAGGTCACCCCAGTTCCTGAGCTGAGCCTTTGTCTACAGTCCAGGAAGGGAGGAGAGATGGAACAGGGTCTGTTGCGTTGGGCAACACCACACTGATAAAGAAACGGGAGTCGTGGAGCAGGCTACATGATGAAGGATGCTGCGGAAGAGGAAGATCCGGGCCGTTTTTATTGCTAGAATAATCATACAGCGTCAGTTACGTGGGGTAGGAGGACAAGGAGGAAAGGATGGGTGAAATAAGGAACGTCGTCTTGGGCTTTAGGGGGACAGGAGTCTGCTGACCAGATAATTCTTATCTGCTTGATGATCAAGTATTGGAATCGAAACCAGACCCCAGACCCTGGACCATGGGCCTAATCTTATCAACAAGGCAGCTCACTGGTCAGCTTCTGGGCTCCCTTGTCACACCTCGTGATGCATCGTCTTCCCAGGGAGATCAAGCTTTCTCTCTTGAAAGATTTGCAAGGCACCATGTAAGGTCTGGCTCCGGTGACTGAGTGACCGGGCAGTTCTGACCTTGTGCAGGAATGCAGAACTGCAGGTCACAAAAATGGCGGCTGAACAGGCTGCTCAAGTTTAGCGGACCCACCAGGGTCTCCCTCAGCTCCTAGGGAAAGATATAATGTTAGAGGGGCAAACTGACGTTTCTTTCTCATTCTGGGGCTCTCCTGTCTCCCCAGCGTAACCCTCCATGTGCAGCAGGGAGAGGATGTCAGGTCAAACCCAGGCTGCTTCCCCCACGCCTCTCCCCACTAGTGTTCAGGATGCATCTCCTTGTACGCATGGCCACCCTGGAGGAGAGCACGGAAAGGTAAGTATCATTATGATATTTGCTACTGGGATTGGAGGTGAGTTTTTTTTTTTACTATAAAAGTTCTTTTATTTGGGTTGTTGCTGTAACAAGGCTGTGCAATTAGGAAAAAACCTGGGAGAAGGAGAAAGTGTTGAATTGAGTTTTCATAATGCAAACTAAAAAAAAAAAAGGGAAAAACATCAACAATGAAAATAAGAGAAACATTTGCATGAATTACTCAGTTTAACCCACGACACCCTAGAAGTTGTCAGATACCATGATCCCAGCGTAACTAATGACTGTGGGGAGTGAGACTCAGAAGCGCAGCCTAGGCCACACATTGGGCCACCCGGGGTTCTGACCACCCAGGGCCCCCTGCTGTGGCAGTTGCAGTGAGGAAGGGTCTCCGAGCTGAGGAGGCTGAGACCTCAGTGTGGTCACAAACACTGGAAACATCCAGAGTGAGGGTTGGGTCCTCTTAGTGACGGGCGCCCACTACCTGCCCAGCCAGCCCTTCTATTGACAAGTCAAATTAAAAAAAAATTCCTCCTCATGCTGCTCTGGTGCTGGAGGCAGGTGAGATGGGAGAGAAAGTGGAGGGGATGACAGGTCCTGTGAGCCCTCCCTGCCTGGTGTGGGGAGCAGAGAAGGCAGGTGAGGGTCCATGTTGAGAAAGTCCTGGGGCGCCGTGGGGAGCAGAGACTGGAGAGGGTGAGCGTGTGCAGGGCAGGCAGGAGGCTCCTGCGGTCTCACCAGGGCAGGTGTGGTCACCTCCTCCCTGAGCGTCTCCTCTGCCCTCCCTTGTTCACCTTCCTCACCCACCTTGCAGGACAGTCATGGCCTTGGGGTTACTACTGGACCCCCCCTGGAAGAAGTGATCTGCAGCATCTGCCTGGAGACAGGAGGCACTGGAAGCATTTCCTGTGGCCACAGCTTCTGCCAGGCCTGCTCTCAGCTGAGTGACTCTCTGACCCGCCGAGGTCACTGTGTGCTGTCCACGCTGCCAGGAGCCACCACAAGAGGGAACAGCAGGTCCAGTTTTATTCTGGTCAATTTGTCCTCTGGGAGCAGACTTGCCCAGGGGTCATTTTCCTGCTTCTACATTTAATCTGGATCCCTGAAGCCTGGTGCAAGTGGTGGGGTACGACCAGCTTTGCTGAGGCCCGCTTCAGTAGCAAGCCTTGACAGAAGCCACGGGGAGAGAGGCCCATGGCATTCTAGGCCCAAACTCAGCATGCGGACTGTGGGCCTCCTTGAGCTCTGGCAGCGTTGGCCTGGGCTGTGCTATGGCAGGTGGGAGACCAGCCTGGTGGGCTGTGATAGAGGGGTGCCTGCTCTGGATGCTCAGGTGAGCATCTGGCCCTGCTGAAGCCCACACCCACTGTGATCCCTGATGCTGGGGGGAGAGGGAACCTTACTGCATGCAACCTACGGGCCTGTTTGATGCCCTCTGAGTGACAGCGGCCTGCACTCCAGGGTGAGACTATCTGACCTCAGGCATCTGGACACACTGACAGGTGTTTCATTTAGGAACACAGTGCCAGAATTATAATGGACCAATCAGATTCAAGCTCTCACAGGTGTCATTCAAGGTTTTTTTTTGTTTTGTTTGTGTGTTTTAAAAGAGATTTTTATTTTTACTTAGGTATGCACACAAGAACTGGGGTTTAGGCCAGAGGTTTATGGGGTAAGAGGATTCACCAGAGTCAGAGTAGGGAGTAGAACAGGCGGATCTACTGAAATACATTGCTAAGGGGAGCAATGGCTAGATAGGAGAGGTCTGCTGTGCCACGTGAGTTGGTTCCCTGGCCGGGGATCGAACTCATGTTGTAGTGGCTGGCAATAGCTTGATTGTGCTGTGTCATTAACCCCTGTGCCACCAGGGAGCCCCCCACCATTCAAGGTTTTTGAGACCTGTATGGTCTCAAAAAGATGCCTGGATGGCATCTAAATGGACCAATCTGATTGGAGCTCCACTGACACCAACCAAACAGCTGGGATTGTAAAGGGGCCAATCAAGCTTGAAAGGCGGCGCCCTGAAGAGGATACAAGCCAGAGCAGCAGCCAGCCTGAGCCACTTGATAGACAACTAGTCGTCTAAAGATTTGTTGGTACTTCTAGAAAGATCTTTGCCAGGACCTCTGCAGAGTATGAAACCGTTTCCAGAGACCTTTGCTGAGACCTGATGGCTACACCTGCCTCTGGCCCTGGCTCTAACACCGCCTGCAGACAACATCGTCAGGCTGTCCCTGGGGTTTCTAAAGGAGCTGTTTGCTGGTGGCTTATGCCCAGCCTCTCTAAGGCTGTTTGCTGTTGGTACAATGGCATCTTTATCAGATGTAAACTGGCATCTCTGGCACCATTGCTGCTGGACCAGTGCTGACCAGCACTGCTGACCTGTGTCCGACCTCCTCTGAGAGCTGTCCACCTCTTCTCATCCTTGGGAACCATCTCCTGGTGCTATTGCATCTAGCAGTGTCCAGTCCAGGGTCTGGTGCTGTCCGCCTGGCCTTTGGACAGCTGTTGCTGGCTGCTGCAGCATCACCTGAGCAGCTCCACCTGGGCTCACCTCCAGCTGCCACCGGGAGTTGGCGCCTGGTCCACTGCTTACCTGTTGTCACCAGCTCCAGGCTGTCATAGCACGGCTTGTATGAGTAGCCTTTGTTTCAGACCACTGGACACTGAGGACACTGTCTGAGGTAGGACGGATGACCATTTCTGGGCTTAGACACTCCTTCCTTGTTTGCAGTCTCCCCTTTTTAATAAACCCTGTTGCTTTCACACCCTGAGCCTGAGTGTTGTCTTGCAAGTGTGAGCACATGGATGAGGACTCAGAGACAGTGACTGTCCCCAACATTGCCCTGTTTTAACATAACCTGAGAGTGGAACTGGTGACTGTCCCGCTGCAGGGTGTGGTGTCCTGTGCCCACCTGACCCCCCCTTCTCTGTTCTGGCCTGAGAAAGTGACAAGTGAAGCTGCAAAAATTCATGCCTGGGCCTCCTGGTGGCATAAGGGGTTAAGCACAACATTGTGAAGCTATCTGCAGCCTCTGAAGCACAAGTTAGATCCCAGGCCAGAGAGCTACCCACATGGTGTAGCAGACCTCTTCTGTCTTGCCTGCTGCTCCCCTCAGCAGTGTATTTCAGTCAGTCTGCCTGTTCTGCTCCCCACTCTGTCCCTGGTGAATCCTCTCACCCCCCCCCACACCTCTGGCCTGCACCGCAGTTCTTATAAGTATGAATAAATAAATCTTGGGCCTCCCTGGTGGCACAAGGGGTTAAGATGCACCCTATGAAGCTGTCCACAGCTTCTGCAGCACGAGTTCGATCCCCGGCCAGGGAGATACCGACATGTGCAGCAGACCTCTCCTGACTCACCCACTGCTCCCCTTAGCAGTGTATTTCAGCCCATCTGCCTGTTCTGTTCCCCACTATCTCTGGTGAATCCTCTCACCCCCACACCTCTGGTCTGTACCCCAGTTCTTGTATGCATAAATAAATTAAAAAAAATAAATGAATCTTAAAAACAAAATCCATGCCTGCCAGAGAGTGTTAGGATTTGAGCTAAAAATAACTTCAAATTCATTCTTGTTATCTAGATGAGGGTGAATAATCAAAAGACCATCAGGCCAGTGATGGCAGAACCTGGACACAGCCGGGACCCTGACTCCCTGTCCCTGCTTGTCCCCTCATGCCTGAAGGAGGACAAAGGCTGAGGATTCCCGGAGAGGAGCTGGACACTCACATCCTCCTGCTCATCTCTGATGGAAAAAGCAGGAAACAAATGGTGAGAAAAATTGAGATCACAGGAAGTTGTAAGTCTGTCTCCCATGACCAGTCCTTGCCCGGGGAGCGCTGTGCACTAGGAGATGCGACCATAAGGCCGTGAGCCCTGATGACAACATCATCTAGGAGGGGGACCATGTAGCAGAGGGTTCCTGTTTCTCCCCAAACACTTCAAACCTTCTCACTGAAAGGATGTTGATATAGAGGGAAAATGAGGAATCAAAGTTAAAGCAAAAGGATACCTGTTTTATGAGTCCTTTTATGGCTACTGAGGTGATCCAATACATCATTATTGAAGCAACAGGGAGGATTTCAGGACAGACGCCCTGTGGACATGCACAGGAGCAGGAGGAATAAGGCCTGTGAGCACACGTGTGAGAGACCTATTGAGGGTCCACAGTCCACGCACACACTCCTGTTCCCTCCTGGGGATCTGCAGATGGTGGACAAATGTCTGTGAATGAAATCATAGAAGATGCTCATAGGTTAGTGTTGGGGGAGCTACTGGGTTTAACATAACATCAGGGAGGGGGAACATCTGAGATTCTCTAGTGAGGAAATAGCTTAGACTTTTAACAGAAATGATGATGTTCTTTTTTTTTTTTTTTGGTGGGACCCTCACCTGCGGTCGGGGAACAAACCGGTGCTGCAGAGTCTGTGGACAGCGCTCAACCACTGCACCACCAGGGGAGGCCCAATGATGATGTTCTTTTAGTAAACAGCAGTCGTGGCCGTCATCCCAGAGAGAGGCCAAAGGACAAGCAGGATCTGTGAGCCCCAGGGTGAGCGTCCACCTCAGGCAGAAACAGCTTCTGCAGCACAGACAGTGAGGATGGACGTCAAGGGCAGAGATGCCTAGAGACCCCTCTCTCCACGTGGGCACCGCAGACACGGGGTAAGGTCACCTCCAGGGCCCCATGAGAGCTGCTCTTCTACCCGAGGGGGCAAGTGACCCACAAACCCCCCTACTGAGACCCACTTCTCTCCTGGGAAGGAGAAGCCACACTTTCCCCTTTGCCTCCAGAGCCGCGTGAGCAGTGAAGGTGTCTGTGTGCGCTGTAGGAGGAGAATGAATTCAAGCTTTTCAGTAACATTCATTACTAGTAGTGACATTCCTCAACTTCCAGGCTTGGACTTGTGCCAGGGAGTTGGGGACATGGACAGAGACATGTGAAAGAGACAGAGACGTGGGTGAGAGACCCAGGGGTGCTGCACCCCCCCCCCCTGCAGTGACCCTCAGGGCTAATGGCTGTTGCCATGGTCCCTGAGGTCCGGCGTGGGCAAGGAACCATGCGCGCAGGGGGAGAACAGCAAACTCCCTAAGATGCAGAGAAGCCGAATGCCTGCCAAGAGATAACAACTACCAGAAGCCGCCACAAAGAATTAAAAGGGATGCTGACCACACGGAACCTTATCTCGCTTTCTCAAGGCCCACAAACTTTATTCTGCTACAACTGTCTTTCTAAAATCTTTCCTTTTTCTGGTCATTGATTGCTAATTAAAAAACATACCTAATTTAATAATTAGGTTAATGCAAATGAAACATTACTAAACACTGTGTTATAATAGAATTGTTAGTTTAATAATCTTTCTATTATGTGCTTAACTTTAGTACCTTTGATATTAACTGCATTATAAAATAAATTCACCCATGACAATTAATTATGAAAGTTAGTGCAACTAGAAAATAATTATATAGAACAGTAGAAAGAATTTATAGCCTGTCCAATTAGGAATGAGGCTAGATGTAACTTCGGACATAAATCACTGCCCTGTCAATTAAGCTAAATCTATGAGCAAACTGATCTCTTTGATGTTCACTGTTCCTATGCTTTTAGAAAAACATATATATACTGACCACTAGCTTAATAAAGACGCACTCAGATTTACACTCTCTCTTGAAGTGTGTCTGTTTGTCATTTCTTTAACCGAATCCCTGACCACCCTGCGCAGTCTCTCAACCCTGAGACGGCCTCATTGCCTACTGCTGTGCTGGTCCGCGGCACAGGGGAGCCTGACAATTGCAGCCTTTATCTTGATGTGGATTTGATTTTGCTCTTGTCCTTCCAGACTTGCCTGGCCCCTCCTGCCCCTGTCCCATGGGTCACCAGTAGGTGCCCTAGACTGTGGCAGGCTTTTGGGCCTCAGTGGTTCTGCTGTGAGCCAAGCCTGTTTGGCTGGGCATTTACCCATGAGGGGACAGGTAGCTTTGGGTGCTTAATTGGGAACTATTTATCTATATTCTTTCTCTTCTCTTTCCCTATTGCACACTGATTCTCTATTGCACACTCATTGTGTTAAAGTTCTTTTCTTTTCTTTTTTTTTTCTTAAAAGGAAGGATACTCTTTTTTTTTTGAAGATTTATTTGTTTGTTTGTTTGTTTATTTATTTATTTATACAAGCACTGGGTACAGTCAGAGCGTGGGAGGGTGAGAGAATTCACCAGAGCCAGAGCGGGGATCAGAGTAGGCAGAGGGGAGCAGCGGGCGGCAGGAGAGGTCTGCACACCATGTGGGACCCTCCTCCAGTGGCCAGGGAGCAGCTGGGGATTGAACCGGCGCTGCAGAGGCTGCGGGCAGCTTCGCAACCCAGCGCTCAACCGCTGCGCCACCGGGGAGGCCCACTTTTCTAACAAAGATGTTAGGCATTAGATTTTGTCTTTATTCTGCTGATGGCAGATCCCATGTAGAGTGTACAGGTTTGAGGGTCCTGGGAACCCTCATTCAGCCCGCTGACAGGACCAGACTTCATCCCCACCCACCATGTGCCAGAGTTCCTTTCCCTCCACACCCTTCAACTCACAGGTGTGAGGTGGTAACTCATTGTGGTTTTAATTGGCATTTTCCTGACAGCACATGATGATAAACATGCATCCATGTACCTATTGGCCACATGTGTGTCTTCTTTAGCAAAGTACCTATTTGGCTCCCCTGCCCCTGTTTTGATTGGGTTGTTTCCGTGTTTTGGAGTTCTTTGTAGATCTTGGATAGTAACTCCTTGTTGGATTGATGATGTGCAAATATTTTCTCCGACTCAATATTGTCTTTTCATTTTAATGATAGATTCCTTCACTGTGTACTTGTTTCGTTGGAGCACAGAGACATTATGGGCAGTGAAAATAATGATGGACACAGGTCATTGTACATTTGTCCAACAACACCCACAGAACGGACAACACCAGAGTGAACCCAAAGGGATACCATGACTTTAGCGACTATGATGTGCGGGTCCATCACTGGTAACACACGTGCCAGTCTGGTCTTAACACGTGATTTGGTCGTGATGTGTGAGGAGTGTTATAAGTTGAGTAATGTAGTATAATTTACTTTTAAAAGCATATTTCATGCACATACAAGAACATTTAAATAACACTCAAGGACACACATGGGTAAGTCACCCTCCCAACACCCCTGTCAGCTAGGACTTCTGATCAAAGCCAGTTAGTGATTTATCATTTCTCTTCTCAAAAAAAAAATATATATCCATGCTTCTGTCTGGACAACAATGCTTGTTTTCCTGTCAGCACAGGAGTTCAGGACACAGAGTGGGGGAAACATTTGCAAATCATGAATCTGATCAAGGACTGTATCTAGAATTTACAAAATAACACTTAAAACTCAATGAGCAGAAAGAAATAACACAATTTTAAAAGGGACAACAACAGTGTTGTAAATGAGTGGTGCCTCATTTGAAAAATGGACCAAAGAGTTTAACAGACACGTCACCAGGAAGAGACACAGACGACAAGGAAGAACATGAATAGATGCTCAGCATCATGGGGCACTAGGGAAAGACAAAAAGAACAACAGTGATGCCATCACACCTGGTAGGGGCTGAAAAATACAAACCCTGCACAGGTGCTGCCCAGGATGTGGACAACAGGAGCCTCAACACTGCCGGCTGGAATGTAAAAGGGTGAGGTCACTGTGAAAGATCTTTGACAGTTTCTTTGAAAACCCAAAAACCTGACATACAGCCCAGCGATCACTGCCCCAGCTAGTTACCCAAATAATTTGAAGACTTATATTTGGGGGCCTCCCTGGAGGCACAAGGGGTTAAGACGCAACTAGGAAGCTGTGTGCAGTTGGGGAGGTGACCCACATGGCGCAGCAGACCTCTCTTGACTCGTCCACTGCTCCCCTGAGCAGTGTATTTCAGTTAGCTGCCTGTTCTGCCCCCCACTCTGTCTCTGGTGAATCCTCTCAACCCCCACATCTCTGGCCTGTACCCCAGTTCTTGTATGCATAAATAAATACATCTTTTAAAAAAAGAAAACTGATATTAAAAAAACCCTGCATGCATGTAAATGGTTTTTTTTCTGCTTTATTTTTTTATTAAGATTTATTTTTTTTATATTCCCCATACAATTTCACCCCCCTTATTTTGACCCAAATCCCTCTTCTCCCCTTCCCCCCATAGTGTGTCTCTGGTTTATAGTTGCTTGTTGATTTTGATTTTTTCTGTATTATAGTTATTCTTTTTCCTAGTCCCTTAGTTAGGTTTTCTAGATTCCTGCTATGAGTGAGACCATCTGGTATTTTTTCTTTTTCTTTCTGGCTTATTTCACAGAGCATGATACCTTCTAGCAACATCCATGTTGCTGCAAATTGCATGAGTTTATCTTTTTTGATTGCTGAGTAATATTCCACAGTGTCTATATAACACTTCTTCTTGATCCAGTCATCTATTTTTGGGCATTTGGGTTGTTTCCATAGCTTAGCTATTATAAATAGTGCTGCTATAAATATAGGGGTGCAGGTGCCCTTTGGAATTAATGTTTCTGTGTCCCTTGGGTAAATACCTAGGAGTGGAATCATGCATGTAAATGTTTATAGCAGCACACCCGTAAGTGTGAGCTGCCCATAGTGACTTCCTTCCAAAGACAACAGCCTCTAAATAAATGGGAAAAAGAGTAGCTTTTCAGGAAGAAATCTGGGAAATTGACCTTAGCCAGGTGTTGAAGGTTAACACTGTTGTGCCCAAGGTCAGCAGACTCGGCGAGCATAGCCTCCAAGAACCCAAAGACAGCTGATGCAAACACAAAAGGGAGTTTATTTCAGACTCGAGTCCGGGTTCATGGCACCTACCAACACAGTGGCAGATACCAAGAGCCCCGAACAAAGGAAGCAGAGGTCTTTTAATAAGGTTAAATTATGCTGGCAGTTACTCATTGGCTACAAGGATGCGTTCTCCAACTTTGCCCGGCTATCATTGTAAGCTGACTGGCCAGGCCAAGATGCAGCTCCAATTACAGCAAGTTCGCCCTCACTGGTGACCAGAGAGTAAGGGTGGAGTGAGGGTCCAAACTATCTCTGGAATGCAGTCTTTACCCAGCAAAACCTTAAATTGTAAAATGGCAGTTACACAAAGCAATGGCTATGAATACTTATGCTTGGTTCCACATTCCCACTTTTTTTTTTTTTTTTTTTTGCAAGAACTGTTACAAAGCAAAGCTATTTGAATCATTAATAGGGTGGGGAGCATATCTGGAGTGGAGGACCATGAGCTGAATGGTTTGCAATTATGTCTTTTAAGGAGATTTTTATTGATCTAAGGTCAGATACTGCTGCCTCAAAACACCATCAGCGGCCTTCAGGTACCCAGTCTATTCAGGCACAGCTGACTGGTTCACAGCATTCCTTACATAATTGTCTGTCAAATACGAGTATAGTTAATTTTCAGGAAACAAGTAGGCAGTCGTTTTTATCCTGTAATGCAATTGGAAATTTTACTCAGGTGAGCAATGGAGGGTTCCAACAGAAGACCTCCCAGGTCTCAGTGGAACTTACTCAGTCTTACTCATCTGCAATGTCATCATCAGGGTATCTTTCTGTTATAGGGCAGCCCCGATATAAAACGGGTTGTCTTTTCCCCTTATTATTTTTACTACAGAAGTAAAAATCTGCTCTAACATCAACTTAGATTCCCAGACCTTAAAATATTATTCCTCCTGTACAAACACTAAGTCATTCCAAACCTTTACATAACCAGAGTTCTGTAGTATCGGGCCAAGCACAAATTTATTCTATAACACAGCTACCAAGCCTTTTATCAGTTAGTCAGTCTCAAAATTATGGTTAAGTTCAGCCACACATAATGTGCTATCTATTGTTCATTTACAGGTTTATAGGTCCAGCAAAGTTGAAAAATTGTCATCTTTATACAAAACATTGACTTTTTTTCTGGGTCACCTCAGACCACGACCTCTGAAAATCAGACGCTAAACCATTTATCTAGTCAGCAAGAGGTATTATCTTCAGTTACAAATGAGAATTACTCTGCTCAAACAAGGGATTTCTCTTTAGTTAGCCAGTCACAGAGTTATTCATCTGGTCACTAAACATCAGTTATTGAATAAAACAGGCTGCCGCCACCAGTCTTAATACCAACCCCTTCTCATTTCCTCCTTGCATAGGTGAGTCTGCTGCTCTAATTAAAACATTCTCCTTTATCACTTGAAGGAAACCAAGGCCACCGTTAACACATTCCTTCAGTTGTTTTTATCTCTGAAGCCTTCCTAAACTCTTCAGAGGTCCCCTCCTGCACTGTCCCTAAAACTGCCTAATTATCCTAACTTGCCCTATGTCTCATTCCTCCCCTTCTGCGAATGGAACCCTTAACTGCAGTCAGGGAAAGGGCGTCGTTCTGATCAGTAACTGCTTCCTGCTGAAAGTGGGCGATGAGGGGAAACAGTCAGGGCTCCACCGCAGGGCGACGATTTTAGGGACCTCGAAAGGACAGTGGAAGAGTCATAGTTCGATGGTCTCCAGGTGAGAAATGACCTCAACGAAGGCATTGAGGATGTAAGGCCCAAGCAAGAGAAAAACAAAAACAAAAGATTTTAGTTCAAGAGTAAGGAGGTCACAAATTTTTTTAACTTTAGCCATTAATAGGTCTAGGGCTCTAGGGTTTTATACATACTTAATTTTACTGTAGTTATTAAAATGTGGCCCTTTAAATGTTAGTACATAAAATATTAAATTTCAACATAATAAGGTAATTCTTCAAGATGAAGACTCAGGACATCTAAACTTTGATTATTATTGCACCTATTTTTACAGAAAAATGGAAATTTTACATCATAATTTTCTCAAACGTGAACAGACAAGTTGCAAAATCACAGACTCACCGGTACCAACCAAAATTTACAATGAACAGTTCCTGTGAATTGATGCTCAACATCAATGCGCAACGAGACCTGACCAACCATGATCATGCAAACAAAATTTTTTCACAATTATATTTTTATGTTTTATAAAACGGTCTTAAAAATATACTTTTATAAACATTTCTGGTGCAATTTTGTCAATGACAAAAAATACAAAGCTATTCTGTATTTTATTTAACCACTGAAAATGTACAAACAAGCAGCCTCGTAGCGAGCAAGGTAGCAGTGCTGTAAAGTGTCTTGGCTCAGGCTGGCCATCTGTACCAGTGAGGGGGACAATCGACCAGTAGGTCAATCCAAAGAATTGGAGTAAGGCAGAGCAAGTGGCCCCTTATTTACCAAAAAGATAATCTTTTTGTCTGCCACTTCTAGGGTCACCCGAGGCTTATTCATATAAACAGTAAACAGGGGAGCTTGTCTCACTTCTGGGCTTCTTCAAAGAAGGTCTTCTCCTGCACCGGGTTCTTCATCAGAGGCAGCTGACTGTCAAGCCTGTCCTCCCATTCTGGCCCATGGTTTGGGCTGGCCCCCTCCCTCTCTGGAGAGTGGGACAGTCCCTCTTTTCAGTGCCCTGTACGATGGCACTGAAGGCATGGCCCTGGGGACAGCTTCTTGCAGCTGCGGTATCCTGGTTGCTGGCAGTGGATGCAAGCTGGCAGCCCATTGAGAGGTTGAGGTCCCGAATGCCCTAGGGCGCATGGGGCCTTGGGTGAATCTGAGGTGGCAGAGCACTGTGATGGCAACTGCCATCTACTGGGCCCTTTTCTTGCCTCTCTCCCTTTCTTTTTAGTCTAGCTAGTCCCCTCCATATTACTGTAGGCCTTGAAGGCCATGTCCAATAAAAGTGTTAAAAGGATGCGTTCTCCAACTTTGCCCGGCTATCATTCTAAGCTGACTGGCCAGGCCAAGATGCAGCTCCAATTACAGCAAGTTCGCCCTCATTGGTGACCAGAGAGTAAGGGTGGAGTGAGGGTCCAAACTATCTCTGGAATGCAGTCTTTACCCAGCAAAACCTTAAACTGTAAAATGGCAGTTACACAAAGCAATGGCTATGAATACTTATGCTTGGTTCCACACACACCATCAGTGATGAGTCAGGTGGACATAATGAGCACTGCTGTGGTAAATGGACAATGTCCCTGAACCCCTGGAGTCCGCTTCCCCAAACCCACAGTCCCAGTCAAAACAAAAAACCTAAATTGAGGGACAATAGTCCTGAGCAGTGCTCCTTGATGGAGGCTAAGAGTAGGAAATTTAGGGTGGAAGGATCACAAGACCTGAAACTGGAGGTGGGGGTAGAAGTGATTAACATAGTCATTAAATCAATTATGGAAATGAAAATCGCTGTGGGCCAACTGCTAGCAAGTATCAGATGCTACAGGAAGTATAAGGAGGTGCAGACCAGAGGTGGGATACAGGGATGGAGCCATTGCAGAGACTCGCTGCTCCTGACAAATCAGCCCAGTCACACCATAGAAGTAATTAATTTAACAACAGATAACAATTCCACAAAGGAATGAGCCCTCCCAATTATAACACTACCTCAGTGCCCTTTCTGGCCTGGGAAGACGCAGCTCTGCTCCCAGGGCTCTACCTGGGGCCTGCAGGCTTCTCCTCACACACCAGCCCTCTCCAGGGGCAGCTCCTCCTGCCTGCTGGTGTCTGCACAAGCATCATCTTCTTTCCTTTTGTGTGTGTGTGTGTGTGTGTGTGTGTGTGTGTGTGTGCCCTCACGCCACTGAGAGGAGGACTCTGGTGAAGCTTTTCTCAGAGGTGACCTGAGAACCCCCATCTGTGACCCCAACACCTCTCCCAAACATCACTCCTCACCAGTGTCAATGTTATAAAAACAAGGAGGTCTGAGGAACTGTCATCCAGGCAAACTGGATGGGATTATGGAGCATCAAATGGACATTAGCAAAAACTGAAAGGAAAGTATGGTGTTTAGTAATTATGTCAACATTGCTTCATTAGTTGTAAAAAAAAAAAAAAAAAAAAAAAAAAGGAACTGTACTCCTGTAGGATGTTAACAAAATGGAAATGGTGTGGGATAAACAAGACCTGTACTGCCTTCGCAACTTTTCTGTAAATCGAACAGTATTCTTTAAATGTTATTTTTTAAAATACTCTCAATATTTAATAGGTTATAGAAGGAAATATTTTCTCTTTCCAGTTTTCCCAGGTATCACCATCCAGGGACTGGAGAGAGGGGTTCTGGGAGAAAAGCTGGAAACCTCACACCCAGGGCAGGCTCCGGAGTCTTCTCTCCTCTGAGCCCTGCGGCTCTGACTCCTCACAGAGCATCTCACCCCCAGGACGCCGCCCTCTAGCACCCCCAACTCTGCCCACCTCAGCCCCCGCCCCGTCCTGGCGGCTCCACCAGAATCCGGAGCAGCGCGGCAGCGCCCCCGTGTGGCCACAGGGCTGAGCACAGGAGCCCAGAGCTGCCCTTTCTCCTGCTCAGCCAGGCCCTCCCCAGGCTCCCTGGGCCTCCAGCGGCAGGACAGGGATCTGCCACAAGGGGGCGCCCAAGTCCAGTGTCAGGTCCAAAGTCCTCAAATTTTCTTGGTCCTGTGGACAAAGGACAAAAGCAGGTTTCCAGGTCATAATGGCTGATTCCCAGATAATGGGCTGATCCCCCAAATATAGAGGTTCCTACGGTCTTAGGTGGATCCTTGGACTCCAGCGTCTCTGTACTTTGTTTCTGCTTCTGCTTCCAGGGGTGAAAGCGCCTCCTCCTGGGAATTAACATTCAATTCTACCCAGGAGCCCAGGTCCTCGCCCAGGAAAAGGACAAGTTTCCAGGAAACGCCAAGACCCGTGGGCCGACCACCCATCCACGTCTTAGAGCAGGGGGGAGCAGGAGTGATCAGAGCCAGGGAGAGACCCGGGGAGCTGGTGGTGGGGTGTGGTGGATCTTTGGTGGAAGGGCCGCACCTAAGAGGAACAATAACGATAGAAAGATGACCCACGCTTAAAAATTCTCTATCTCTGAATGAGGGGAGGTCGAGGAGAGCCCCCAGGGCATGACTAGGAAGATGGGGAGGCTCCTGGAAATGGAGCAGAGGATGAAAATGGGGACTAGGGGATGAGGCCCAAAAGGAGTAGTGGGGGAACCAGAGAGGGTGGGGCCAGGAAGGGGTGTTATAGAACAGGGAGAGGGGCAGCCCAAACCCCGCAAACCTGCCTATTCTAAATGGGTTCTGCCATCCGCCGCATCAACACAAAACATGAGACTTTAATGGGAAGGAACTTTAATAAAACTAGGAAACAATACAGGAAAGGCAAAGAGTCTAGTTTCTAAATAAAGCACCCAAAGTTACCCGTCCCCTCGTGGGTAAAAGTCCATCCATATGGGATCGGCCCAGAGCAAGGTCCCAAAGCCTGCCACAAGTCTAAAGAATCTTCCAGTGGGGACCCACAGAAAAGGGTCAGAAACTACCAGACAAGCCCGGAAGGAAAAGAGCAAAATCAACACCAAGATAAAAGCTGCCATGGTCACCTCCCACGGGTCTCACCCACATCTGTGTCACCCAGTCCACGACCAAAAGACAAGCGCAGTTTCTTCAGGTGTCTCTAGGCTCCATCCTGCTTCCTTCCTTCCTCAGTCTCTTCTGCAGCTTCTCCTCTTCCTGCTCAGCTCCACCCTCCCTTGGGTGGGGCAGGGAACCTCCCCCTTTCCTGGGTACCACCCTGTTACAGGGGCAGCATCGGGGACACTGTGAGGGGAAGGTCTGTGTGGGTGATGCGGGCTCTGCGAGGGGGGGGGGGGGGGCTCTGGGAGAGACTCTGTCTCCCCTGGTGGGATTGCAGAGGGGTGGATGCTGTAACTGACCAGGGAACTACTAAAGTTCTGGGCCTTTCCTCTCCTTGCAGGGCTGATGTGACTCAAACACACACACTCAGGCTGATGATGGAGATGAGGAGAGGACAGTTGATTAGGAGAAGGCCCCCATTTCCTGAGCCACAACATCCTCCCCAACTCCCCAATGCTGGGGTGGCAGGGAGATTCAGGGAGCCACGAGGAGGTTATTCAGGGAATCTAGAGGAGAGAGGCCTGTGCTGCCCTGGAGGACCAGCCCTGGGGGCTGATTCTGGTGCTCCGGGGCTCCATTCCCTGCAGGCCGGTCAGAGTCAGCCCCGCTCACAGCTCCAGGCTGCTGACAGCCCCTCTGTGCCGTGACCCTGCAGACACCGCTCTGGGGATAGTATAAAGAAAACAAAACAGCAAAATTAATTGGGACTCTAAAAACGGTAGAACTAATTTTTTAAAATCACATATTTTGAAGGACACTTCAGAGGATGTGGAATCCTTGTCTGACAGCTCATTGCAATCAGGACCTTGACCGTCACGTGAGCTACTCAGGCCTCCACTGTTTCTTGTGAGAAAACAGCCACTGATCACTTTATCGCCTGAATATTTTACTGGTTTATACCAAATCACTTCCTACTTTGCACCTAAAACAAAGATCTGGCGTCTCCACAGTCTCTGAGGGGGAGGCAGCAGGAGGGGCCTCCCTCAGAGGCTCCAGCTCCAGGTCCCACGAGGCTGCGATGGGGACGAGATGTTGGCAGATCTGAACAGCCGTGATCAGCGTGGAAGGAACTGCCTCAGAGTTCCTGCATGTGGCTCCTGGAGAAAACCCTCAGGTCCTTGTCCCCTTAGCGTCCCCTTAGCTGAGGGTCCACCGTGTGCAGGGAGTCACCCCAGAGAGGGACCAGGAGGGGAGCCCGGGCGGGAAGTCTCAGCCCCTGTGAGCCTGACTCTGTGACGTGGAGCGTCCCTTCTGCTTCATTCTCCTCACGAGGAAGAGCCAGCAAGTCAGACACACGGGGGGGGGGGGGGGGAGTTGTCTCCCCTCATGTTTATCACAGAGTTGGTGGAAATTCAAAAATCAACACAGAAGACCTTCTGGGCACTAATTATTTCCATTCTGCCCACATGAAAAATAAGCTGCCTCCCACCCAAGGCGCCTAAAAGTCTCATCCATCACAGAAGCAGCATGACGTCAGCATCTCATCACGTGACTCAGGACCACGCAGAGGAGGCTCCTTGAGAGCATCTGTGCAGTGAAGCCGTCTGTGCTCAGCTCCTCGTGGGCTGAGGCAGTTTCCTGCCCCACAAGTCCTGGATGTGGACACAGTGGAGGACAGACACAGGCAACTTGTAGACCCATTTCTTAATATGGTTCTAAAGTCACTTAATTGAGATATAACTTATGACCATCAAGTCACTTGTTGAGGCTCACCTCTCATGTCCTTTCTGTGAGTAATGAGCAGGGCAACCCCCTCTGTCCTTGCTCACCTGGCACCAGCCAGCCCCCCACAGGCTGTTCCCTCCATGGGACCCTCACCCCCATCACTCCTCCCCAGGGCTTTGCTCCCATCCCACCATCTACACTGACCCCCTTAATGGACACAGGAACCCCCACACCCTCCCCTGATGCCCGACCTGCTCCCTGCCTGTCCCTCCTCTCAGCCCCTCTATAGGTGGGGGTGATACAGTTACAAATGAGCAGTCTCTTAGACAGGCATTAACAAGTTTGTCTTTCTCCTATTTCCCTACAGATTTGTCTTTGATGGGCATTAACAAGATGAACAGTTTGTCTTCCCCCCATTTGTTGCAATTTCCCCCTTGTTTGAGAGATTTATCTTTATGACTCATCTCCCACATGAGCATTCCTGCATTTCTTATTTTTTTCGATTTTATTATTTTCCTTCTTTTTTTTTTTTTTAAAGATTAATTTATTAATGCATACCAGAACTGGGGTATAGGCCAGAGGTACGGGGGATGGGGGGGTGAGAGGATTCACCAGAGACAGAGTGGGGAACAGAACAGGCAGACTGACGAAATACACTGCTGAGGGGAGCAGCGGGCGAGACAGGAGAGGTCTGCTGCACCATGAGGGTATCTCCCTGGCAGGGCTGGGATTGAACTGGTAGTTCAGAGGCTGTGGACAGCTTCACAGTGTTATGCTTAACCCCTTGTGCCACCAGAGAGGCCCCGTTCCTGTATTTCAAGGAAGAGGAAGTGAAACATCTGCTATTGAAGAAGAACAAGCTGGCGCCCGCCTATCTCCATGCTCACCCCTTCCCCCTCCCCTTTGCAGACCCCAGCCCATCTTCCCCTTTTTTCCCTTTGTATAAATACCCCTGCCCTCTGCCAAAGAGCAGGACGGTGGTCTTTCAGACATGAGTCGGCCGCCCTCCTCATTTGTGGACAAATTAAACTGCTTTCCTTTTCCTCAAACTCTGTTTCCTTTTATTGGCTGAGGGAAACTGAGGTCGGCGTTCGGTATGGGGGGGGATGGGTTTCCTGCCTTTATTATGCACTGACTCCTCCGAGAAAGCAGCTCTGTGAATACAGCAAATCTGTTTGTTTTATGCACAGCACATAGCACATAATATATAGATATTGGTGGAGTGAAATGAATTAATAACTGACAAGTGTTTCTGATACAAATAAACAAGAGCAAAAAAATGAGGTGAAAGGTATTTTCACATTTTAGACAGTTGACTTTTTAAAATCCATAAATCCCTGACTGAGCAATGTCATCCCTCCCCCCATGTTCCAGCTCAGAGACTGCTCTGAACTGTGTCGTCACATGAGTGGTGGGGAGCACCCCCATCTTTCAAGAGCCAGGGCCCCCACACAGCTGTCCTTCCTGAAGGAAGAGCTCCCAGAGCCCCTGGGCCCCACCCACTGAGGGAGACACAGGACTGGGAGGGACACACTCACCTGGGGACCCCCCTGGGGCAGCTGGAGGAGGAGCAGCAGGGAGGGGGGAGGCAGAGCACAGAGCTGGAGCAGGAGCCATCTCCTCAGGGCTGGGGAGAGACAGGGCAGGAGGCAGCCAGGCCCACATAGAGGATCAGGCAGCCAAGAGCTCTAGGCTCAGGGGGGAGCAGGGCCCAGGGACCCCCCCCCCCACCAGCAGGAGCAGGGCCCTTCCTAGTGAACCCTAGGCCTTGAGACCAAAAAGGACAGACCTGGCTCTTCTCAAGGCTTCCGAGCCTCTGTGCTGCTAGAACATGAGGTTTATTGGAGAAAAACATCCTCCCTTCCCTTCCCACCCTGTGGAACAACACCCCAGACCCACACTGCTCAGAGCACCAGGCCCCTCCTTTCCCCGCACCTGGGCCTGGGGTGTAAACTGCCCTCCTATCCCCATCATCACACCTGGTGACTCCCCAAGACAGAGGCCCAGACCCAGGCCCCCATGAAGCACAGGCTAGCGCCTGCTTGTGGTCCTGTCCCCCTCAGTGTGAGCAGGTGTCCCTGAGAAGCATCAGGACACAGGACATTATCCCCCAGGAGTCAGTCCCCCCAGGGTCCCTCTACAGACCCCTGTCCTGCTCTGTCTGCTTGTTCAGTGAAGGTCAGTCTCTCCCCAGCCCTGACGTGCCAGGGACAAGGACGAGGTCCTGCCCCAAACACAGCAGGAGCCCGGTCAGATATCCACTGAGGGCTTCCAGGCTTCCTCCTTGTCCTTATCCTTGCTAACCCCTGGTGGGGGGAAGTGGAGGGGGTGGGATTTCTGCCCCAGGGTCAGGGACCTGCTGGGACAGAGCAGCAGAGAAGGGAAAATGAGTCCTGATCAGAGAAAACACACTCAGTCTGTTAGCAGGGAGAATGAGGGGCACCCCCTGGGCCCCAAGCCTGCATGCTCTATCTGGGTTCTGCCATTTGCCGCATAAAGGCAGAGCACACTCCTAGCGTGAGCTCTCAGTAGAGTCCCCTGCGGGGAAAGATGGGATAACAGTTTCCCAACCAAACACTGAAAGTTACCCCCCTACCCCCACCCCAGGGTAGAGGACCAGCCAGACTCCCTGGGGAGAGGCCAAAGCTGCAGGATGTGCCCCACCCCCACCCCAGCTCTCAGCCCAGCCCAGCCCCCAGCTCCAACCAGGGAGGAGAGCAGGAGGAGAGCAGGAGGGAAACTTGGACTCAAAACCATGCCTGGAGGACACACCCAGAAACCTCATTTCCCCCCAATGCTGCCCTTGGGCCCATGTGGGGAGGAAAAAGAGGGGGAGGAGGTACAGAGCACAAGGTAGGTGTCCCTGGACAACCCGGGAGGACACTGGACACCCTGCAGGAAGGACACTCACCCCCTTCACCGCCTCTCCAGCTCCTCAGAGTCTGTACCTGCTGCTTTCTCAGCACACACTGTTCCCTGTTCCCTGTTCTGTCTTGTCAGATACAAATTGTCCTGATCCTGATGGGTTAATCATTTATTTCCCGCTTTAATGGGCATATACCTCTAGCTTTTTTTAATTGTTTCAAGTGCTTTTGAAATAGTTTCAGGTAAATACCTAAGGTTGCCCAAATACCGTGGAGAAGGTAAAATGAATTGTGAATTGAAAATACAACTACTGATGGGAAGAATAAACCCCTTTCTCCAACGTGCCATCCAGTAAAATTCATGTTGACAGGGTTAGGATGAGGGGTCACAAGGAAAGCCTCTTCCATAAACGGTGTTGGAGACACTGGACAGCCTCGTGCAAAAGAATGAAACTAGACCACTGTCTCCCACCTCACACAAAAATCAACTCAAAATGGATAACAAGCTGGGATGTAAGACCAGAAACCATAAAATCCATGGAAGACAACAAGGACAGAACGCGCCATGACATACATTTCAGATATCTTTGTGGCTCCATCCCCTGCAGCAAGGAAAAGAAAAGGGAATATAAAACAAAAGGGACAGATAGCAAATATCTACAAGTGTTAGAGGAATGGGCCTGGATCTGCTGCCCCTCACTACCAGAAAGCCACAAGCAGAGCCAGGATTTGAATCTACAAGCACTTTCACTTCTCAGATCACAGGCTATTGATCTGAGAGAATGGGGGGACATCGCACCGTTCCCCCATTTCATCTCCAGCTGGCCTTGTTATAATCAGTTACATAAAGACAGTCACAGCAAACAGCCATCAGAACAGCCCATCACAGTTGCTGCTCCTGGTCTCCAGCACGTCCAGACTCTAGGACTTGCAATCAGCACCTGACTTCACCCAGGTACCACATTACCACAGTGAGTTTGCACGAATTCAACAGGAACAGAAATTATTATGCAGACCTTTTAATTTTGCTTTGTTGGAACTTCACATAGGAACCCTCAGACTGAGAGCTCCTAAAGCCAGGAGTCAGGGCTCAGGACCATGCCAAGATCTCACCATCAGACTTGGCCTGCGGTACCTGTATCTTCGGGGAAATCCCTCTCGAGGCTCCCAAGACATCTGGGGTTTCTGGACCTATCAAGGCGTTGCCTTCTTTACCCTCTTGACAGACCCTTGTACCCCTAAAACAGGTGCAAGTTTACTGTTTTCTTGCAGGCTCTGAGATCAGTCTGGTTTCTGAAAACACAACATTCCAGACAAAGCCTTGGTAAAATACCCATATTTCCAATTGTCTATTAAAGAGAAAGGGAAGAAGAACTTTATTGGATTTATGCAAACAAACTTTTTTTTAAAGATTTATTTATGTGTAGAAGAGCTGGGGTGTAGGCCAGAGGTGGGCGGGGGAGGGGAGTGAGAGGATTCATCAGAGACAGAGTGGGGAACAAAACAGGCAGATCTACTGAAATGCCATGCTGAGGGGAGCATCGGGCAAGAAAGGAGAGGTCTGCTGCGCCATGTGGGTAGCTCCCTGGGCAGGGATTCAACTCAGGCCATCACAGTGTCTCTTCCACATGTTTCCTTCCATGTCTGTAAGTTCCTGGTTCAAGTCCAAAGCCAAGAAGCAAGGCGGCCTTCTCTACATATCTCTCTCCTGTGAGTCCTTCCGGTGCTCTCTGTGCTGACAAACCTTTATGTTTTGAGCAAATCGTCCATCAAAACGGCCCATCACAGCTGACACTCCTGTTGTCCGTCATGATCAGCCCCAGAACTTGCTGACAGACATCAGAGGGCATCAGTGTCCGGCACTCTTTGGGGCATCCGCAGGGCAAGATCTCAGTTTAAAACAAGAACTTGAGTTCAAAGAAAACAGATCATGAGTCATGTAGCGTGTGTGTGCAGCCTGTGTGTCTGCAGATTCCTGTACTAGGTATGGGCCTTTCCTCCCTGGCCCCCTCTCAGAAGGACAGAGCTAAGGCAGAGCACAGGGCACTGTCTGTGGCTCTCACCCGTGCGCTCAATTGCAACCACTCAAGCTCAGGGAACAGCAATGAGGTTTCTCTAATGAACAGGAGAGCAGGGAAATAGAGTTTCTAAGGCCTCCGTGGCCAGCTGTGTCACCCCAGATAGTGTCCACAGTATCCGATGGTCCTAAATTAAGGCTGCCCGTGTAAGGTGGTACAGTCCCGCCAGGGAGGGCCTGGAGGTGGGGGCACAGCTGCAAGCACTGGGCCAGGATCCAACTCACAGTGGCAGCAGGAGGTGCTCCCAGGAGGTGCTCCCCTCTGATGAGACACCCCAGCAGGCACAGCCACAGTCTGATGGCCTGGCTGGATGGGAAGGAGGCAACAGCACCTGGAGGTGATGTCGGACACTCAGCAGCAATGACAGTTCTCAAAGGGGATCTTGCTGCTGTAGCCCCAGTGGGCTGCATGCCCTGGGGTGGTATGTGGGGGTACAGAGAGCCTCTGCTGCCAGATTGGCTGCCACCCTTGTCCATGACACTGATGGTGGCTGGTGGTAAAGTGCCCACCCACTGTCACCCACTGCCACTCCCGCTGCTGGTTGCAGTGGGCACAGCTGTCAGGGTGGCCGGGCCCTGTCCTCAAGCAGCAGCCTCCTGTAGCCTGCCAGGGTGGGTGGCACCATTCAAACCCAGCTGTGTCCCCAGCTCTCATCCCTAGCCCAGCGAGGTGGCCTCAGCGAAGCTGTCTTGTGGCACCCACTGCAGGGCGGTAGCGCTGCCCAGAAGCAGCTCCTCTGGGGGGCAGGGTGGGGAGCCTAAGCCCTAGGGGCTGCCCTATAACAAGAGTAACAAGGATTTTTAAGTATATATCTATTTCTTTGACGAGGCTTTGCAATGGTGATATAAGGGTTTTTGTTCAGGTAAGCTAAGGGTGAAAGAGCACCAGGATTTTTAGATTAACTGAACAGTCTTTAATTTGTTACAAGAAACTAGAGAAAGCAGTTTTGAATACCTTAATTTTTATATATGAAAGTGTTATAGGGCAGCTCTGATACAAAACGGGTTGCCTGACTGTGGGTCCTCACCCGCGCTTAAAAGGACTTATCAATGCTCTACTGCAGGCACACACGAAAGGTTAATAAAAGGTTTATTTACAAGGGAAGGGCAAATGAGGAAATGTACAACTCAGGGAGAAAAGTGGGAGACAAAGTTTTAAATGCATCCTACCCGATCTGCCGATCTGGAATCCCAAATGGCACTCTGAGAGCTGGCCGCAAGCCAGGAGCCATGAAGCCAGGAGGGGAGCGACAGAGGGAGAGCGAGAGCGAGAGCGAGAGCGAGAGCGAGAGAGAGAGAGAGAGAGAGAGAGAGAGAGAGAGACCCCAAGGCCCACATGTTTGGGTTTTATACCAAACCTGGCTGCTTAACTCCACCCTCAGGTCCCAGCCACCTTCCCTTTGGTGGTGACAGGATTTGTCTTTCCCAATGTCTGGATGGCTTTGGTCTGGAGTGGGGGTGGATTCCACAAAGCCTGCACGGAATTAGCTCAGGACATCATTTCCCCCTAACAGAAGAACTAATGCTTGGTGTTACATAGGTGCACTACTGATATTTAAGTTAACTGAAATATTTTATAGTAAGTCATTTGAGCACACATTTTTTTTTTACTAAAACCCGCTCTCAGACCTTCAACACTTTCTTACTTTTGAGTACCATATCATTACAAAGATACCATCTTTAAATTATTTTAAGGACCTCTAGAATATCCATTTTCAGTACATTCCTTTCTTTTTAAACACACACATATATTTTGGAGTTTTGTACCTATAACCCCTAAATATATATAATATTTTCAACATTATATATAGAAATATTTTATATATGAAATATATTTCAATATTTTCAATATTTCTAGATAGATAGATAGAGTTGAAAAATCAAAGTTATCTGAATAAATATAACAAAAACCAATAACTATGAAGATGAATCAGGCATGGACTCTGTTCCAAGACAACAACTTTGTTCATATGCAGAATACAGAAGAACCAAAAAAAAAGGTCAGAAAAAAAAACCCAAACCAAAACAAACCCTAGACATATGATTGCAGAAAGGAGGCTACTAGAGGGGGTGGGAGGGTGAGAGCAGAGTGTTGGGCGCACAGTGGATCTGGGGAAGGACTCTGGGTGCTGGGGTGGAAGGGGTGGCATGGTCACTACCTCTGAAGAGATGGGAGCCTGTTCCCTACATGAAATGAATTGTAAATCACCGTGACTGCGATTTGAAAAACAGCCCTCAGCAAAGGGACAGGGAGTGGAAGAGAAAATTACCTGCTTTGGTAACACAGATCCGAAGAGATGTGAGATTATTCCCCTAAATCACACACAGTACTGTAAATCAGTGTTGCTTCAATTAAAAAAAATTAAAATAACCCTCAGGAAAGGCACAGGGAGCCGAAGGGAAAAGCATCTGCTTTGCAGTCTCCAGGGGGTTGTCATCAAGGGGCTGCAGAGAGAGCCTGTGGGGAGAGAAGATGGCACCTCAGACACGGGGCAGCTCCAGAGCCTCCTCTCCTCTCCTCCACTCCCTCCTCCCCAGCCTGGTGCCAGGGCTGCTCACAGGGCATCTCACCCCCTCCCCTCAGTGATGCTCAGCCCCAGCTCACCCTCCAGCCTGAGTCACACACACCCACCCTCTCCCCTGGCTGCCAGACTAGGACAGCGCCGCAGCGCCCCCGTGTGGCCACGGGGCTGAGGACAGAGCGCAGGTACCCTCTGGTCTCCCAGGTCTTCCTGGGGCTCCCAGAGGAACAGAAGTGTGCATACAAGGGGGAGACTCCATCCAGAGTCAGGCTCTGTGTCTGAACTGTTTCCCCAAACACAGGCTGACATGTTGGTCCCTCTCCACTAATAACCACAGACTTTGTTTCAGGGAGGAGCAGGTCCTCAGGCCATAACAGCTGGATGCAAGGACCAGGGTGGCCCCACAAACATACCAGGTCTCCTCAGTCTCCTGGAATGAGACCTTGACCCAGGGTCACTTGTTTCCCTGCTGACTCCAGGGTTGAGGCTCCTTCCCCAGGGAATCAACTCTAAACTCTTCACCCCTAGGATGGGCTGGAGGAGGGAAGAGGTCATGGGCTGGCAAGAGGGAGGCTCCTGGAGGGGTGCAGAGAGAGAGAGGAAATAGGGGCTTTAGGGGAGGGAGGCCAGAAGGAGTGGAGTGGGAGGCCCAGAGAGGATTGGGGCAGGAAAGGGTCAGCTTGGGGGACACTGGGTGGAGGGGTGTTCTGTGTGGGGAGAGGCCCAGGGGCTCTGGCTGTAGAGTCTGTGTTATCATCCAGCAGTGACCCCCCTAGGGGAAGTGAGTGTGGGGGTGCAGGATCTGCTGGTTCTGTGTTGAAAGCTCTGTAGCTAATTGGAAACTGTACTGAAGTTAAAGGCATCTCCGCACTGTAGGTGTGGGGTGACTCACATTCAAGGGGAAGGCAGGAAAGGAAGAGGGGAATGATGATTGAAGGGATTCCCCTCTTCCAGAGCAGGACCCCCTTATGCTGGGGTGACAGGGAGAATCAAGGACCCCAGAGAGGGACAGCACAAGGCCTGTGCCACCTGCTGGGGACAGCCTTGAGCCTTGACCGGGGATCCCAGAGCCCTTTCCTGTGCTGGGACCTCACAGCCCAGTCTGAGGCCATCTCAGCTCACAGCCCTCAGGCCCTCGGCACCATCTCAGGCACCAGGAGCCCCTGCACCAGGAGGAGTGGCCCAGGCCTTGGACTCCATGTTCCTGGAGCACAGATGGCAGAGCACAGAGGAACCTGGAGTCTGAGGTGGCCACAGGAGATGAGCCAGGAATAGAAGTTTTTTATGTAACTTCTCCCTAGAACAGAATGTGTCTCCCCATCTCCACCCTCCAGGCCAGGTGTCCACACTCATACCCAAGATGGGCCCTCATACCCAGGGTGAGACCCCCAACTTTGGAGCCTGGAGGGTGGCCCTTCCCCCTTCCCTAGCCCTGGGAGCCCAGGCCTGGGGTCCTGTCTCTTCTCCCTCCTGGATAGAGAGGCAGGGACCTGCTGTCTGGGTCTCTCAGGCCTCGTTCCTGCCACCTCCTGCGATGAAAGTAAAGGTTCGTGGTTCTACTTTCTATTTCCTTGGCATATCCTTTCACCCGTTCGCTATTAACCTATTTTTGTTTGTATAGAAAGTCTTTCTAGCATATATAGATTGCAGTCTCCTTGATATTATCCAGTCTGAGAATCTCAGGCTTTTGATTGGGATTTTAGTTAATTTATTTTTAACATGATTTTTTATATACTCAGATTTGAGTTTATCATTTTGATATTTATTTTTTAATTGTCTCACATCTTTTTCCATTTCATCTTTTTCTACATTTCTTTGATTCAAGCAATTTTTTTTCTGTGAAATTAATTTTTTCTTTAAAGATTTATTTATTTATTCATACAAGAACGGGGGTACAGGCCAGAGGTGCGGGTGGTGAGAGAACTCACCAAAGTCAGAGTGGGAAACAGAACAGGCATATTGACTGAAATACACTGCTGAGGGGAGCAGCGGGCAAGTCAGGAGGGATCTGCTCCCTGGCTGGAGATCGAACTCGTGCTGCAGTGCCTGCGGTAAGCTTCATAGCTTGCATCTTAACCCCTTGTGCCACCAGGGAGGCCCCTAGAATCTCAGACTTTTGATAGGAATTTTAGTTAAATTTAGTTTTAACATGATTTTTAATATGGCCAGATTTGAATCTATCATTTTGATATTTATTTTTTAATTGTCTTTTTTTTTCCATTTCATCTTTTTCTACCTTACTTTGATTCAAGCAAATATTTTTTTCTGTGAGATTAATTCTTCATGTGGCTTTAGATATATTTGTATCAATACCTTTTATTGTGGTATTTAAATCTGTATCTTTAATTTTTCAATATCGACTTAATTAAACTACATCCCATAAAATATAGGAAATTTACAGCAATATAGTTCTGGGAGCCATGCTACTCATGTTGTCTGACAAGGGTCCAGGCATGGGGTAGATTCCTGAAAAGTCAGGAATCTTGTTAGCTGACTCCTGCTAGATTCTCCTCATTTGTTTATGGCTAGTTTCTATCAATTTCTGAATAGCCAATTTGACAGCAAATGGCACTGTGTGATTCATTGACTCATGGTTAGCTAGCATGCAAACTCTTGACTTAGGAAACCTACCAAAAGTGGAAGGAGGCAGATCTTTGAGAATGGCCCAGGAGAACAACCAGCCTAGCGGGCTGCCAGGTCTTGTTTAGATATGCTTACTAAGGAAGCAAACTTGTCTTTTACTTACATGTCCATGTCTATGGCCCTTTAGGAGGGAAAGAGTTCCTTTTCATCAAGAATTCCCTTTTTCCTTGGCAGTTCCTTTTTCCTTAACAGTTACCTTTCAGTGACAATGGGTATGGTAGCTGTTAGAGGATGCATTCAAGAATAAGTCAACAACAATTTTGTGACTGGTCGAGCTAATAACCATGGCAGTACAAATAATGCACTTGGAAATAGTCAATGTTACAACTACTGATATGTCCCGTATTAACCATTCTGAGAACCAAAAGCTATAACCATCTCCGGCCCTGCCTCTGATGAAATATTTGTAGTTCCTTAAAACAACAATCAGCAATCTTACAGAAAAAGGAATTTTCCCTTGACCTTAAAGTTAGATACAGAAACTAGACTGACTAAATAAGTATAGCAGTAATAGGTAGAAAAACTCTTCTGTTAGATTAGGAGAATTCCTCCCTTAATTGAGAGCTTGGGGCTAGGGAAGAGTCAGTGTGGCTTGTCTGGCATTGATGCCTGTGGAACCAAGCTTAGCCGAGCTTTCGCCATTTTGTATATCCTCCACCTTGATATGTTAGTCCTTGTCCAGCCGCATTCCGGAGATAGTTTCAGCAGTCACAACCGTCACTCCACTTGGTGACGAAAAAGCAGACCACCCCAGCCGCCAATGAGGGCAGTCCTATCCATAAATGGGACAGCATCTCTAACCGTCCAATCAGTTTGAAACGGTAACCACGCGCGCCAAAATGCCTTTGTAGTAGCCAATGAGTAATTGCCAGCTTCTTTCAAAATTCGCGCCACTCGTGACCCTATAAGATACCCCTGCTTCCTCTGTTCGGGGCTCTCGACCTCTGCCGTTGCATCGGTGCGTGTCGAGGGCCCGGACTCGAGCCCATAATAAACTCCCTTTTGCATTTACATCAGCTGTCTTTGGATTCTTGGAGGCTATGCTGATCTTGGGCACAACAATGCCCTCCAGGCTCTTCTTGGTTCCCCAATATTGAATTAATATCTTATTGATACCGGAATTGTCAGGCCTAGTCTTCCAGCCAGAAACAGATCCCAGGCTGCAGGGGCAGCGCTGAGTCCCAGCCACTAGACCACCACGGGTTGGTGTCTCACGAAGCCGCAGCACGAACTTCACAGACACTCAGGCAAGCAAGTGAGAAGAGGCAGGTTTGTTTAAAGAAAGAAAAAGTTTATTGAGGAGAAAAGGAACAGAAATAAAGCGAGACTCCCAGGCCATGAAACCAGGCCAGGGAGGGGCAAAGAAACCAAGGGGAGTCATGTCTCAGGGAATATATACCTTATTTCTCTCATTATTTTCAAGCTCCACCAGTCTCTTTGTGATTGGTAGTTCTTGGCTGCCTCACTTAATCTGCTACTGGGGGCGGGGCGGGGGGGGCGGGGGGGGGGATCTTTACATTCCTTATCTATTGAAGAAAAACAGGCTGGCACTCACCAGTCTCAGTGCTGACCCCTTCCCATCCCCCCTTGCATAAATATCCTGCACTCTGACAAAGGGGAGGAGGGTGGTCTACCAGACATGAGTCTGCTGCTCTCCTCATTTGTCCATACATTAAACCACTCTCCCTTTCCCCAAACTTCACCTCCCTTTTTCACCTGAGGGAAACCAAGGCCAGCGTTAACAATATTGTCCTTGGCCCTGGGATGTTTATTATTCCCAGTGGAATTCGTTCCATTCCTCTAGTTGCTCTTATCTCTGAAGCCTTCCTTAATTCTCCGAGGTCCCCACCTGCACTGTCCTTGAGGCTGCCTCATTCTCCCTAACTTGCCCTTGGATTCATTATTAAAACCATATACTATTAGATAATGATTTCTATATAAAAGCCTTCTGTTTTTTGCTTTAAACATGGTTATATGTTAGTCTAAACTTTATATGTTTGTTAGAAAAAATCCTTTTGTCTCCCTTACCCCAGGTAACTCCCTGTCCTTTGTTTCCCCAGCCCTTAGTTAATTCTTCACCGCAGTAAACACAGAAATGTTAGTTTCAGTCACATGAGTTTTTGCTAGTAATAAAATAGTTGTTTAAAATAAATGACTGTTCTAAGAACACTTTTGTTTAAGCAACTGTGCCTTCTTCAAAGAATGTTACAACCTCTGTTAAAGGGCAAATGAACCCCTGGTGGTTCTAGAGGAAGATGTGATCATTGTTTTCTTCCTTTTCTAGTACATATGCTTATGTACCTTGTAATGTATAAATTAAGGGCTGCTGAGACCCTCAGCTGAATGATGTCCCCACCCTGATCAAGTGTTTGCTTCTCCTCACTCCCCCTTTCTAATCTCTCAGATTTGTCCACGCCCTCTCATCATTACAGGAACCCCTGACAGGACAGTTTGCCTAAGCTGCCCCCCCCTCCCCCCCGCAATATAGGTCTATTTAACCACCTTAATGTTATTATTGTAATATATATATTAAACCAAAATACATTTAAGCCAAATAAAACTTTATAATACAAAAAATTTAAGCAATCATATCAGTTCAATAAATTAAAACAAGTCTAGATAAAAACAGTATTATGTGTGTGTCTGTTGTTATTTATTGCTGTAAATGTGTGCTATAAATGTGTTAGTTATTGCTATAAATTTCCCTTGACCTGGAAGAATTCCTTTAAAATTCCTTAGGACAGAACTGCTAGCAATGAATTCTTTGTTTTTAATTACTATAGCATATTTACTGCTGAAGACCAGCCCCAGCTAGAAGTCGTGTCAGGGATCTCAGAAAGGAGAGGATGGAGTCAGTGAAAATTTTCTCTCAAAGGGCTGAGGGGAAGTGGAGCGATGTAGGAATGAGGAAGACACAAACACTTTAGTTCGTGCAAGTATCTCCTACCGAGGGTCTCAGCGGGTCTTTATTTATACCTTAAGGCAAGTGGTGGGATTACATCAGTGTGAGCATTGAAGCAGAGCAAAGACAATACATATTTTCTCATGATCATGTAAAGACTCCCTTGGCCTTACACCTGAAGGCCATTTTTTTGGTAACCTAAGAACAATTAGTTTCCTAGGTACAGCTCATTTACTAGCATGATCAACAGCACAACATTTGGCAACATTTAAACTTTCCCAATTACAAACGTGGGTGTAAAGTTCCTATTGTATATTCAATTACTACAATCAATTTATTTCCTAGCACTCAATTAACTTGGTTAATTTATTTATTACTTCAAAGTGGTTTAAAACAATTTATCAGATCTACGTAAGTTCTACTGAAGTCTAACTCTTAACTAGAAATTCCTAGCCTCCACACAGCCTGCGAATTATTGACCTCATATACCAGGAAATGTATTGTTGCCGCAAACAGGTACCCCCTATGGTTTCCGAGCAAAGCTGGTTTAGGGCAGCTTGTTCTCCATAGTTCTCAAGGCCAAAACATTTCTTTCCTAACTATACCTTAAACAATTTTTTTACTTTTTTGTGATAGTTCATGTGTAAGAACAATAAGCCAATTGTTACCTGGGTCCGAATTAGGTTTTCACAGGCCAATTTGCATTAACCAAGAACAAAGAGGAGAGCATTAGCAGGCGTTGCCATGGAGACTCCCTAGTTCAGATCTTCTTTGGGAAGTTCCAGAACTTCCTTCTTCTGGGAAGTACAACTTTCCCTCTTCAGGGGAGCACAGGAACTCCCCACTTCTCAGGAGTCTCCCCCAGTCCCAAACCTTGTCAAGAGACAGCATGGGAGGCGCAGCCTGCCGCAATTTACTTTGTCTTCTTTCTTGACATTTTTTTTCTTAACATCTTTATATGAAATAAAATTTACCAATTTTAGATGGACAGTTGGGTAAATATAAATAATAGAATCCTGGAACAACCATAGAGCACAGACAGCACAGCCCCCTCATCCTAAAACGTCCCCCTCACCTTTATATTTGTTTTTATTTTAATTTATTTATTGTTGTATTTTCATATTGTTGTTCATTTTTGAGGAATGTTGATTTCTCCCCTCAGGTGTTGTCCCCATAAAATTACCTCCACCAGGACACCCGGGAACATCACCACACCCCTCCCATTTTGATCCCTTTCTCTCCCTCTCCCCAGATGAATGTCTCCAATGTATAGTTTACCTGCTAGTTTTGTCTGGAAGAAGCCTCCATCCCTTGTATGGTTTCCTTATGTTCTTCCAACAAGTGAAGCCATCCTCCATGACGTGAGTCCTCTGCTCACTAGAGGAGGCAGCAGAGACCCATGAGGAGACACTCGGGGGACTCTCCTTGGCTGGGCTGGGAGGGAAGGGCCTGCATGGACACCCCCCCTTTTTCTCTGACGCTTTCCCTCTGGTTTCTGAAGATACACAGAAAATAATCCACATCCCATTGTATAGAAAATATTTCCAGAAAACAAAAACACATGCTTTCAATACAATGTGCTTTCAAATATTCTGGTTGTGGTTCAGCTGCTGGCTGAGCTGATTAATACAATCACCTCGACAGACACGTAGCCCATCTGCTTAAGGAAGCCCACTCCGTTCTTAATAGCAAGGCGTGCACTGAGAGATGGAGAACCCTGAGATCATCCAGATAAACTCCATCAGGAAGACAAATTCAAGAATGAGATCTTGCAGGCACATGACTCCAAACTTTCCCAGGTGCTCCTCAATCACGGTGCCACCTGTCAGCGGCATGGGCTTGTTCCTGACCTTGCTTGTCCACTTTTCAAGATGATTCCCAGATAGATGTCAGGTTTGGAAATCCCTAGGTCATATAAGGTTCCATGGAAGAAGCATTTTTGTGGGTTGAGGGGTCACCTGTCAAAGACACCACCGATGATCCTTTTCAGTGAAGGCGTGGAGTGGTCACCTGCACCCATAAACTCAGCTCAGTGATACTTCGGATGCCTGCAACAAAGACAGGGAATCCTTATCTGGCCCTCCCAAGTCCTGTGGTCTCATGGCCAGTCATCTGAGACACACCCAGTCACAGTGCTGCCTCCAGGAACCATGCAAGTCTGCTGCTTGCTGGAGTGGAAAGTTCCTGTGGTGTGCTGCTTGTCCAGTCGCTATGACCCTCTTGGGGGTAGCCATGGCTTCCTTGAACCCCTTACAATAAAGAAATAATAAAGTCTTGGATGGATGGTGTAACAAGTTTCCACATACAAACTGTATAAAACCTCATCATTTCTGCAATTTGGGGCTCAGACTTTTGGGAGGATCCCACTGAGCCCACTGGTGTGACAAATAAATCTCTCTCTCTACCTCTATGAGCCCTGCCTGATTTCTCTGGGAAATTGCCCTAACGTTATTACAAATAACACCAAGGGCCTCCCTGATGGTGCAAGAGGTTAAGCACATCACTATGAAGCTATCCACAGCCTCTGCAGCACAAGTTCGATCCCTGGTCAGGTAGGGAGCTAACCATATGGCGCAGCAGACCTCTCCTGACTTGCCCGCTGCTCCTCTCAGCAGTGTATTTCAGTCAGTCTGCCTGTTCTGTTCCTCACTCAGTTTCTGGTGAATCCTCTCACCCCCTGCACCTCTGGCCTGTACCCCAGTTCTTGTATGCATAAATAAATAAATCTTAAAAAAAAATATTAGCACTGGGCCTCCCCACTGGTGCAGCGGCTGAGTGCTGGGTTGCGAAGCTGCCCGCAGCCTCTGCAGCGCCGGTTCGATCCCCGGCTGCTCCCCGGCCACCGGAGGAGGGTCCCACATGGCGTACAGACCTCTCCTGCCACCCCCTGCTCCCCTCAGCAGTGTGATTCGGTCCTTCTGCCTGTTCTGCTCCCTGCTCTGGCTCTGGTGAATTCTCTCACCCTCCTGCGCTTCTGACTATACCCAGTGCTTGTATAAATAAATAAATAAAAATAAATCTTAAAAAAATATATTAGCACAAAAAAAATATATTAGCACAAAAAAAAGCCTAAATAGTTTCAACATTCTGTATTTGTGTAAACTAATATATTAGTAATTGGAATTAGACTGTTAAAATTTAAGGGTATGGAGGCCTCCCTGGTGGCACAAGGGTTAAAGTCTCAGCACTATGAAGTATAGGCAGCCATTGCAAATGAGTTTGATCCCTGACAAGGGTGCTAACCCACATGGCTCAGCAGACTTCTCCTGTCTCACCGGCTGCTCCCCTCAGGAGTGTATTTCAGTCAGACTGCCTGTTCTCTGGTGCCTGTTCTCTGGCCCACTCTGTCTCTGGTGAATCCTCTCTCACACACACCCACCTCTGGCCTACACCCCAGTTCTTCTATGCATAAATAAATAAAAATAAATCTTTTTTTTTTTTAAAGATTTTTATTTATTTATTTATTTATTTATTTATACAAGCACTGGGTACAGTCAGAAGCGCAGGAGGGTGAGAGAATTCACCAGAGCCAGAGCGGGGAGCAGAACAGGCAGAAGGACCGAAGTACACTGCTGAGGGGAGCAGCGGGCGGCAGGAGAGGTCTGCGCGCCATGTGGGACCCTCCTCTGGTGGCCGGGGAGCAGCCGGGGATCGAACCTGCACTGCAGAGGCTGCGGGCAGCTTCACAACCTGGCGCTCAACCGCTGCGCCACCAGGGAGGCCCCAAATAAAAATAAATCTTTAAAAAAATTTTAAGGATGGGGCCTCCCCAGTGGTGCAGCGGGTTTAGCGCTGTGCTGTGAAGCTGTCCACAGCCTCTGCAGACTCTGTATTTTATAATCATTACCACTATACAAATTATAATAATACAGAAAGCTGGTAGGAAAATTTAAATAAATGCTAAAGGAAATGAATAATTTTTTGAATCAACTTTATTTTTTTAAAAGATTCATTTATTAATGCATACAAGAGCTGGGGTGCAGGACAGGGATGCAGGAGCTGAGAGGATTCACCAGAGACCGAGTGGTGAGCAGATCAGGCAGATGTACTGAAATACACTGCTGAGGGGAGCAGCGGGCAAGACAGGAGAGGTCTGCTGCTCCATGTGGGTCACCTCCCTGGCCAGGGATCAAACTTGTGCTGCAGTGGCTGCAGATAGCTTCATAGTGCTGCGTCTTAACCCCTTGTGCCACCAGAGAGGCCCCTAAATCAACTTTATTTTGAAGGACAGTTTTGGTGGATATAGAATTCTTACTTGGCCTCCTTTTCCTAGAGGGCCTTGAGTATTTCACTGCAGGCTCTTCTGTCCTCTGCTGTTCCTAAGAGAAACCAGCCATTGATCAAATTGTTGCTCCTGGTGCATTAGTCATTTACATGTTTGTAACAATTACTTTAAAGGTATGCAGCTTAAAACAATAAAGATTTGGTATTTCACACATTTTCTGTGGGTGGGGAGTCCAGAGCACTTCAGTTTGGTGATTCCAGCTCGGGGTCTCACGAGGCTGCAATCATGATGTCAGGCCAAAGAAAAGGCTTGATGGACATGGAAGGATCTACGTAAAGGCTCAGCATGTGGCTGCTGGCTCATCCACAGCCTCACTTCCTCACCATGTGATTGTCAACTTATCTGAGTGGCCGCGCACCGCTGGCAGGAGAGAGATCACAGCACCTTTTGAGCCTCACTGTGAAGTGGTGCAGGCGCCCCAGCCTCCTCCATGAGCAGGGAGCCAGCAAGTCCAGGGACTCACAGGAGGGAAACTGGTCTTGACCTCTTGAGCATAAAAAAAAAAACAAAAACAGTGGACATTTGAAAAACTTCTACTGTCCATCATTTGGTCACTAAATATTTATATCCTTTTGTCAAAGAGAGAGAAGTATTCTGATACGTTGTAGAGAGTGGTCAGGCTTTATTCAAACAAGCAACATGGAGAAATCACACTTAATTCCAAATACATTAATGATCTAAGATTTAGCACATCTGGAATCTTTTTTCTTTTTCTGAGGATTCCTTTTCTTCCCCACTGAAGTTGAACATTTGCCAGAACCAGGAAAAATCTGCCTCTGCAGTATGCACAGCTGGACCCCTGCTCTGTTGCTTCAGTCTCCACTTGCTGCATTTTCATCCTGGGTCTTGAAGGATTTGACTTGTTTCCTTGTGATTCAATGTTCAACCAAGGTTTTGGACAGTGTCTATCCAGATGTTGGCTTCCATTCACTTGTTCCTGGTGCACCCAAATACCCAAATGCAGCCACCAAATCTGATGTTTGATTCCTCAATTCAGTAAGGTTTTTGCTTCTGGTTCTCTGAGCGTGTGTGGATTGGGGAAGCCATCAGGCTTAGGTGCAGATTCACAGATTACACCAGGATGAGTCTGTCACTCAAGGGTAGAACGCCCTCTAAGTTCTTTCTGGTTTTCCAGCAGTTTCTCTTGAGTGTCCCACACCTCAGCACAGTTTAGTGGTCATTCAGGGATTAGACAGAGTTTGTATTCAGATTTGCCTCTCCGTCTGTTGTTAAAATACATGTTAATTAAACTATTTGGATATGCCATATTTTAAGGATATACATAAAACCCGTGTAGAAAAATCCATGACTTCCACATGAAGGTAATTTTATTATACATTATATTTTATTATACAATTTTATTATACAACAAATATTGGGGGGCAGATACTGAAAGTTCAGTATGTACTGTCAATATGGTAGCTACTAGCCACATATGGCTTTTTAATTTTAAATGATATATAGTAAAATATGCAATATCTCAGCTTATGAGCCAAATTTCAAGTGTTCAATAGTTAGAGGCACCATATAGTCAGTACAAATATAGAACATTTTTTTTCTTCCAGAACTTTCTGTTGGATAGCACACCTCTTCATGCTTTGGTGCTGGAGACCAGCTCCAGCTTGAAGTCGTGTCAGGGATCTCAGAAAGGAGAGGATGGAGTCGGTGAAAGTTTTTTCTCTTTCTCGGAGGGCTAAGGGGAAGTGGCGCGAGGCAGAAGTGAGGTAGACACAGACACCTTAGTTCATGCAAGTATCTCCTACTGAGGGTCTCAGTGGTTCTTTATTTATACCTTAAGGCAAGCGGTGGGAATACGTCAGCGTAAGCATTGAAGCAGAGCAAAGACAATCAATACATATTTTCTCATGATCATGTAAAGACTCCCTTGACCTTACATCTGTAGGTCATTTCTTTGGTAACCTAAGAACAATTAGTTTCCTAGGTATAGCTCATTTACTAGCATGATCAATCATACAAGACAGCACAACATTTGGCAACAATTAAACTTTTCCAATTACAAAAATGGGTGTAAAATTCCTATTCTATATTCAATTACTAAAATCAGTCTATCTCCTAGTACTCAATTAACTTGGTTAACATATTAATTACTTCAAAATGGTCTAAAACAACTTATCAAATCTATGTAAGTTCTACTGAAGTCTAACTCTTAACTAGAAATTCCTAACCTCCACAAGGCCTGCGAACTATTGACCTCTTGCCTACACCAGGAAATGTATTGTTACCACAAACAGGTACCCCCCAGGTTAGGCTATGGTTTCCAAGCACAGCTGGTTCAGGGCAGCATGTTCTCCATAGTTCTCAGGGCCGAACATTTCTTTCCTAGCTATACCTTTTGCATTATTTACTTTCTTGATACTAATTCAGGTGTAAGAATAACAAATCAATTAATGTCTAGTTCCGAATTGGGTTTTCATATGCCAATTACTAATTAACTTCTGCATTAACCAAGAACAAAGAGGAGAGCTTTAGCAGGCTTTGCCATGGAGACTCCCTAGTTCAGATCTTCTTTGGGAAGTGCAAGAACTCCCCTCTTCTGGGAAGTACAACTTTCCCTCTTCGGGGGAGCACAGGAACTCCCTGCTTCTAGGGAGTCTCCCCCAATGCCCAGACCATGTCAAGAGACAGCATGGGAGGCGCAGCCTGCCGCACTTTGGGAGCATCAAGTCAGATGCATTAAACACATGTAAAATCAAGGGACCAGTATTATCTCTCTTAAAGATGAGGTGAGGTCCCTCGATGGAAATACATATTAAGCAGGTGAAAAACAAAATCAAAAAAGATTATCAGTGGGTCTGGTGCCTCCAGACACAAACAGTCTCAGTTCCAAAGGGAAGCACCTGTCTCTCCACCTCCCTTCTCAGACCAAGGACTCTCTCTCATCATCTCTGAGGAATGAGTTCTCTTCCAGGCATCCAGGGGCAAAGCTCTAAGAAAAACTTCGGAAATAGGACATCCAAACCAAGGAGATGGATTCTGGGAGCTCAATAAGAGACAAAGGCAGAGAACACTTGGGAGACTCCCCCTGGTTCACTGAGAAAAGCATTTCCAAAGTAGGTCTGTGGAACCCTTGAGATCACCCAGAACCTTTTACAGGATCCAGGCAGGGCAAGTTCTCCCTGGGACCTGAAAGTCCTCAGTGGACAAGATCCCCCACTCCCTTCCCTACCTGAGCACTTCTTCTTTCCCTTCACACATGAAGCCACCTTGTGTGCAATGAGCACACCTCCAAAGAAAACCGAGCCGGAAATGAGGACCACGGCAAGGATGGAGAACTGAGGAGGTGGCACTGGAAGGGAAGGGAAGGTCAGACCCTGAACCTGAGGCCTCAGTCTGACCTTCTGAAGGTCTCCAGAAGGGCTTCTGATGCCCCTGAGTCAGCCACGTGCCCACATCTCCCTCCTTACCCCATCTCAGAACTCAGGGTGCTATCAGCCCCTCATGCTGCACATGGCACGTGTATCTCTGCTCCTCTCCAGAAGGCACCTCCACAGCCGCCCACTTCTGAAAGGTTCCATCTCCCCCAGGCCTGGTCTCTACCAGCTCTGTCTCCTGGGTCAGGTCCTCCCCACCTCGCTGCCAGGTCAAGGTGATGTCCGTAGGGTAGAAGCCCAGGGCTCAGCAACTCAGGGTGACCTCATGCTCAGAGATGGGGTGATGGGTCACATATGGCGATTGGGGGCCTGAGTGGGAAGAACCGGAAATTTCATGCTTTGTGTTTCCTGCATGGACACTGAAGCAGCCTCATGTGACCATCCTCCAGTGGACAGAACAATATGCTTGGAGGGAGGAAGCACAAACCCCAGAAACCAGCCTGGTCTGGGAGTCCGGGATAGCAGGTGAGAGCCCAGGGAGGGATGCAGGTCTCTAAGCATTTTGTTACTGACTTGGGTGGAGGGTGATGACACAGACAGGCAGGAGTGAGAGCTCCAAAAATGCTCTCTGACCAAAAAACAGGATCTCGAGAGAGAAACTCATTGTCCCTAAGATGGCTGCCGGCCAAAAGTGAAGGGAGATTTCAGGGGTGGTGTCCCTTCTTTCTTAGGAGAAACTGGATTCCTTAACTGTCCTTCAGAAAAAGTAGGAGCCTCTGGGCCAGTCTTCATCCCAGAGCTTGAAAACGTGGCCGACAGCTCCCTCTCTGGCCAGCAGGGGGCGCTTTCTCACCATGATTCCACTTCCCTGCGGGGTGTGCGCCTCAGGGAGACCAAAGCCCCGCAGCCCCTCTTCAGCCCCGCCCTTCAGTAACCCCGTGGTCTCCCGCCCGCACCCGATCTCCCGCCCTGAATAATCCTAAACTTAAATAAAACCTAAAGGGTGCTTTTTCCCTCCATGGTTTCTCTCCGCTCCCGCGAGTAACTTGGCTCCTGGGGCGCCGCCCGCCGCCCGCCGCCCGCCGCCCGCCGCCCGCCGCCCGGGACCGCGCCGCCTGCCGCTGCCGCGAGCAGACCCCTCCCGACGGCCCTCGCCGCGCGGGCCGGGAGCCTCTCCCCGCTCCGCCTCTGCCGTGGAAAGTGAAGTTTGAAGAGCGGGGAAGAGGGAATCGTGGAAATGAAGAGGAGGATCCACCTAGAGCCAAGGAACCGGACCCCGGCCGCGGTTCGAGAACTTGTCCTGGACAATTGCAAAGCAAATGACGGGAACATTGAGGGCCTGGCAGATGAATCTGTGAACTTAGAGTTCCTCAGTTTGATAAGTGTAGGCTGGATTTCAGTCTCAAATCTCCCCAAACTACCTAAATTGAAAAAGCTTGAGCTCAGTGACAATAGAATCTTCGGCGTTCTGGACATGTTAGCAGAAAAACTTCCAAATCTCAAACATCTTAACTTAAGTGGAAATAAACTGAAAGACACCAGCACCTTGGAACCTTTGAAAAGGTTGGAATGTCTGAAAAGCCTGGATCTGTGTAACTGTGAGGTCACTGACCTGAATGACCACCGAGAGGGTGTTTTCAAGCTTCTGCCTCGGCTGACCTGTCTGGACGGCTGTGACCAAGAGGATGGAGAAGCCTCCGGCTCAGATGCTGAGGTGGATGGTGTGGATGAAGAGGAGGAGGATGGAGAAGGAGAAGATGCAGAGGAGGAGGAAGATGCGGATGGTGAGGAGGAAGAGTGTGTTGATGAAGAGGATGAGGATGAGGATGAAGATGTAGAAGGGGACGAAGACGAGGACGAAGACGAAGTCAGTGGGGAGGAAGGAGATGTTGGACAGGATGGAGAAGCTGATGAAGATGAAGATGACGAGGATGAGGATGAGGATGAAGAGGAGGAAGAGAGCGGAAAAGGAGAAAAAAGAAAGCGGGAAACAGATGATGAAGGAGAAGATGATTAAAACCCAAATAAACTTAAAAAAAAAAAAGAGCGAACTGTTCAGTATTGGTTGGACTGCGCATAAGGATTTGGTAGATGTTTAAAAAAAAAACAGGTAGCTGTGACACAAACCCCAGGACACCCACCCACCCAAAGAGCCAAAGAACAGTTCCTGTGACATTCCGCCCTCCATTGAGTCCCTCTTGGAAATCCACCACCAAGCTTGGAGACTTCACCCCAACAAAATTGTAAGCGTTGTTAGGTTTTCGTGTAAGACTTGCTGTAGCGGGGACAGCTGTGATTGGTGAATCACCATCTGTGACTACCAGTTATGCTGAAGTTGTAACAGCATTTTTACTTTCTGTACAACGAAGAAGCTTTGTAAATAAAATCTTAACATTTTGGGCCTGTTTTTTCATGCTTTCATTTTTTAATGAAATTTTTTATATTAGGACATTTTATGTGTCAACTGACAAAAAAAGGTATTTTTAAGAATTCAAGTGAAATAAACACATTACTCTTTGGTTAAAAAAAAAAAAAAAAAACCTAAAGGGTGAAAGTCCCGCGGGCTCTTCCCTGGTCAAGGGGCCTGGCAGGGGCCACGGCCTCGGGGGTCACGGGGCCCCGAGACTAGGGGCGGGGGTGGGGGGTGGGGGTGGGGCTGGAGCGGTGACCCGCCCAGGCCAGCGCTGCTCCCCGGCCGGGCTCTGGCTGCGGCGGCCGCGCGGGGCCTCCAGGAGCGCTTGGAGCCTCCGCGCCAAGTGTCTGCGGAGCCGCGTCTCCTCGTCTGACCGCCCGCCCAGGGGGCCGCGGCTCCGCGCTCTGGCCCGGGGAGTCGCTGTCGAACCCGAACTGCGTGTCGTCCACGTAGTCCCCCGCGAGGTACCGGGGCTCCCCGAGGCCGGGCGGGACATCACCATTTCTAAAAGCCTCAAAGAGGGGGAGCCTGGGGCCGGGGAGGGGTGAAGCCGGCGGACCCTCCCCCCTGGGCAGGTCCTGAGTCCCGGGGAGATGGGGCAGGGGAGAAAGTGTCCAGGAGGGAGGGAGCTCCAGAGACTGAACATGGGCATCGGGTCCAGAAGGGGCAAGACTCAGGGGGACAAAAGGAGGAGGCAGGGTGGGGGGACAGAAAGGGACCAGGACTGAGGGGGCCACGGGGGTGACAGGTGGCCTAAGGCAGCAGCTTCCTCTGCAGAAACCTTTTCCCTCCACCCTGCTCTCACCAGCCCAGGTGTCTGTCTGGGTCAGAGCCCTGGAGAGAAGCAGCAGGAGGAGGTTGGGGGCCCCATGACCAGCACTGCTGGGGTCTGGGGAGCTTCTGACTCCAGGCTGGTGGGTGGAGACTTATCTGGGCAGGCAGTGATGCTGACTGGTTCTCTGGGAGCCTCCAGGCACTGGGACTGAGAACTGGGGAAGAGTCACAAGTGTCCAGGGCCCAGCACAGGTGGTGGAGACAGACTGAGGCTAAGGGGGCAGTGGGGTATCCCCAACAGTAACCTTCCTGCCCTAGACACAGCCCTGGGGCCTCGAACTATGAGAACCAGACTAGGGGACCTGGGGCTTTGCTCTGGCCCCTCCTCTCCTCACCCAAAGCTTGTCACCCTGTCTCCATGACCCAAGCGCTGGGTCTGCGATTCTCAGTCATTTTCCTTCCAGGATCCATGTCCAGTCTTACAAATTAGGGAGGACGCCAAGTATAATCTTGTTTAGGAGGTATCGCCAAGTATAATCTTGTTTAGGAGGTATCCCCGTATTTATCACACTGGGAATAAAACTGAGTTTGATCATGCAGCTGTTTATTTAGAATAATAGTAATAATCCAAGCATGTTAATAGAAAGTGTTCTTAAGAAAAATAACTTATTTCTGAAAATAATCAGGGCAATGGAAAGAATGGATCTTTCACCTGTTTTATGTTTGCAGTTGTCTTTCTTGTCTGTCTCATTTTTTTTTTTTTTTGTCTGTCTCAGAAGACAGTAGGAATTTCATGCTTCCTTCTGCATTTAGCTGTGGTTCTGGTTGAAGACTATGAAAAAATGTCTACAGCCTCACACAAATATGTTGGAGTAGTGTTTTCACATTATTGTGACTATTCCACTTTGATACTAAATTAAATCTATACAGGTGTTATTTTCTCCCAGGTTATTTGCAAAACGAAACCTGAAACTATGTCACTGAATATTTCTTATTCTGTTACATTTCCATAGCCCTCTCTTGCATAAAACTAACTGCAGTTAGTTTTAATGTGTGATTTTTTAAAAGTAATATATTGTTCCACAAGTTATAAAGGTTTTCAATGTTTATTACACCAGAATCAAATTATTTTAAAAAAATCATTTTATTTTTCACTACAAATCCAAAAAGTAAAAGTCTACTGGAAGTTGTCAAGTGATAGGACACAATTTCATGATTCTGTTTTTTTCTGAGCACTTATATTTGGTCAAGGTGAAGTTACTCTCAGTTATCAATTGTCAGTTGATTTTCTTTTTTTTTTTTTTTAAGATTTATTTATTTATTTACACAAGCACTGGGTACAGTCAGAAGTACGGAAAGGTGAGAGAATTCACCAGAGCCAGAGTGGGGAGCAGAACAGGCAGAACAACGAAATACACTGCTGAGGGGAGCAGCGGGCAGCCAGAGAGGTCTGAGTGCCATGTGGGACCCTAGCTGGTGGCCAGGGATCACAGCCCAGCGCACAACAGCTGTGCCACCAAGGGAGGCCCGTGTCAGTTGATTTTCTTAAAGGAGCACACACTCATTTTCAGGACAATGTCTGCTAATTAACCAAATCAAATAACCACAGATTTTGTCATTCATTCCTTCATGTGAAGATGGTATTGCTTACAAAAAAAGAAAAATAGTCTAATTCATCACATGCAAATATTTTCTTGGCACATAATAACTGGGAACGCAGCAGGAGTGTGGTGTGTTCACTTGCGTGTCATCGCATCAGGTGCTGTAAAATGTGGATCGAAGATGATAGAATGATGAAGATAATTTTTAATGCTTCAACCAAGACACTTTGAAATGAAACTGGCTTGGAGTTGTGTTTCTGAGGTAAGTACTTGTGAAGAATAACTGCAGTTAGTAATATAAGCTCCATTTTTAGTAAGTTTTACCTCTCAGCAGATGTCAAAATAGTGAAAAAGTCAATGGTGTCTAAGTGACATTTTGAAAATAGTTTTGACCTCGTGGATCCTGTGACAGGCTCTGGGTGACTTCAAGGATTCCACAACCACACTTTGAGAAATGCTTTTCTCAGTGAACCAGGGAGCATCTCCCAAGTGTTCTCTGCATTTGCCTCCTCTTCACTTCCCAGAATCCTCTCCCTGGCTGGCTCCTGCCTCCCCAAGCTGCCTCCCCTGTAGACACAATGGGGAGCAGAGAGAGGACCCTGGAGACATGGAGCTTGCTCTGTCATGAGAGATGGACACTGAGTAAAGGTGACAAAGACACGGGTAAACCCGACCTGAGCCAAAGGTTGGGAGGAAGGAGCATGTTTATTATGAAAGTAGAGCAGTAGGAGTGCTTCTATCAGTTTAAATAATATCAAAAGATGTAAAAAAATAAAAAAAACAGGGCCTCCCTGGTGGCATAAGGTTTAACTCTGAGTGCTATCACTGCTTAGAACTGAGTTTGATCCCTGGCCAGGGAGCAACACACATGGGGCAGCAGACCTCTCCTGTCTCACCCACTCAGCAGTGGATTACAGTGGATCAGCCTATTCTGCTCCCTACTCTGTGTCTGGTGAATCCTCTGCACCGTCTGCACCTCTGGCCTATACCCCAGTTCTTGTATGCATAGATAAATAAAAAATGATTCTTAAAAACAAACAAACAAAAAATCACATGCAACATCCAGTACAAGATCTATCTCAGACCCAGCAAACAGCAGAGGCTGGGGACCCAGTGGTGGTGCAGGTGAAACAAGACACAATGGGGGATTCAGTCAGCTGGAGTCAGGCTTTGTCGTCAAGTGAGTTTGATGGCAAACTAGAGAGGGTCAGTCCACCATCCATCTGCCAGGCCAGAAAGTCTGGGCTGGTCTGCAGCCCCAGCCAGTAGTCAGGCACCACCTGGGAGACTCAAGGGATAGCTTAAACAAGCCCTTTGTTTAATTTTTCTATATCTATATCTAAGTGATATATTTGTCTTTCTCCTTTGAGCTTATTTCCATTAGCTCCATCCATGTTGCCCCAGATGGCATGAGTTTATGTTTTTTGATGAGTAGTATCCTATTATCTATGTACCATCTCTTCTACAGTTTGGCTACTGTAAATAGTGCTGCAGTGATCAGGGGGTGCCTGTTTCCTTTGAAGTAGTGTAAGGTCCTCTGCGGGTGTGCTGGCACCTGCCGCCCTAAAGGGAACCAGATTCTCTGAGAGCACCTGCTTACTGTGCACAGGGGGTTCCAAGAGGTTAGAAGTTCTGCAAACGGAACTTCTTCTTTTTTTTAAATTTTATTTATACAAGCACTGGGTACAGTCAGAAGCGCGGGAGGGTGAGAGAATTCACCAGAGCCAGAGCAGGGAGCAGAACAGGCAGAAGGACTGAAGTACATTGCTGAGGGGAGCAGCGGGTGGCAGGAGAGGACTGTTGTGCCATGTGGGACCCTCACCTGTGGCCAGGATCGAACCGGGCTGCAGAGGCTGCGGGCAGTAGAGACTGCAAGCAGCTTCCCAGCCCAACACTCAACCACTGCGCCACCAGGGGAGGCCCCCAAGGTGGTTGTTTCTAGAGCCTGAAGTCTCTGTTTCTACTTCTGTTCTTCTTGGTCTTCTACTTCTTCTTGTTCTTCTTGTAGCTCTACATCACCCTCTTCTTCTTCATCTTCTTCTGTTTCTACAGCATTTTCTGCTTTTTCAATTATGTCTTCTTCTTCTGCTTCTTCTCCTTCTTCAGCTTATTCTTCTGTTATTTTTGCTTTTTTGGCTCATTCTTCTGTTATTTCTGCTTTTTCCTCTTATTCTTCTGTTTCTTCTTCTAGTTCTTCTTGTTCTTCTTGTAGTTCTACATGTCCTTCTTCTTCTTCATCTTCTTCTGTTTCTTCTGCACTTTTTGTTTTTTCAATTACTTCTATTTCTTCTGCTTCTTCTTCAGCTGATTCTTCTGTTATTACTGCTTTTTCGGGTTATTCTTCTGTTATTTCTGCTTTTGCGGCTTATTCTTCTGTTATTTCTACTTTTTCGTCTTATTCTTCTGTTTCTACTTCTTGTTCTTCTTGGTCTTCTAGTTCTTCTTGTTCGTCTTGTAGTTCTACATCACCCTCTTCTTCTTCATCATCTTCTTCTGTTTCTACTGCATTTTCTGCTTTTTCAATTACTTCTTCTTCTTCTGCTTCTTCTTCAGCTTATTCTTCTGTTATTTCTGCTTTTTTGGCTTATTCTTCTGTTTCTACTTATTGTTCTTCTTGTTCTTCTAGTTCTTCTTGTTCTTCTTGTAGTTCTACATCACCCTCTTCTTTTTCTTCATCTTCTTCTGTTTCTACTGTATTTTCTGCTTTTTCAATTACTTCTTCTTCTTCGGCTTCTTGTGCTTCTTCCTCAGCTTAATCTTCTGTTATTTCTGCTTTTTCGGCTTATTTTTCTGTTATTTCTGCTTTTCGGCTTATTCTTCTGTTATTTCTACTTTTTCGTCTTATTCATCTGTTTCTACCTCTTGTTCTTCTTGTTCTTCTACTTCTTCTTGTTCTTCTTGTAGCTCTACATCACCCTCTTCTTCTTCTTCATCTTCTTCTGTTTCTACTGCAGTTTCTACCTTTTCAATTATTTGTTCTTCTTCTGCTTCTTCTTCAGCCTACTCTTCTGTTATTTCTGCTTTTTCGGCTTATTCTTCTGTTATTTCTGCTTCTTCGGCTTATTCTTCTGTTATTTCTACTTTTTCGTATTATTCATCTGTTTCTACTTCTTGTTCTTCTTGTTCTTCTACTTCTTCTTGTACTTCTTGTAGCTCTACATCACCCTCATCTTCTTCTTCATCTTCTTCTGTTTCTACTGCATTTTCTGCCGTTTCAATTACTTCTTCTTCTTCTGGTTCTTCTGGTTCTTCTTCAGCTTATTCTTCTCTTATTTCTGCATTTCCGGCTTATTCTTCTGTTATTTCTACTTTTTCGTCTTATTCTTCTGTTTCTACTTCTTGTTCTTTTACTTCTTCTTGCTCTTCTTGTAGTTCTACATCTCCTTAATCTTCTTCATCTTTTCTGTTTCTTCTTCATTTTTTCCTTTTTCAATTACTTCTTCTTCTGCTGCTTTTTCTGCTTCTTCCTAAGCTGAATCTTCTGTTATTTCTGCTTTTTTGGCTTATTCTTCTGTTATTACTGCTGTTTCGTCTTATTCTTCTGTTATTTCTGCTTTTTCGGATTTTTCTTCTGTTATTTCTGCTTTTTCCTCTCATTATTCTCTTTCTTCTTCTTGTTCTTCTTGTTATTCTAGTTTTTCTTGTTCGTCTTGTAGTCCTACATGTCCATCTTCTTCTTCTTCATCTTCTTCTGTTTCTTCTGCACTTTTTGTTTTTTCAATTACTTCTTTTTCTTCTGCTTCTTCTGCTTCTTCCTTAGCTTAATCTTCAGTTATTTCTGCTTTTTCGGCTTATTCTACTGTTATTTCTGCTTTTTCGGCTTAGTCTTCTGTTATTTGTAATTTTTCGTCTTATTCTTCTGATTCTACCCTTGTTCTTCTTGTTCTTCTAGTTCTTCTTGTTCTTCTTGTAGTTCTACATCACCCTCTTCTCCTTCTTCATCTTCTTATTTTCTACTGCATTTTCTGCTTTTTCAATTAATTTTCTTCTGCTGCTGCTGCTTCTGCTTTTTCTTCAGCCTATTCTCCTGCTATTTCTGCTTTTTCTGCTTATTCTTCTGATTCTACTTCTTGCTCTTCTTGTTCTTCTAGTTCTTCTTGATCTTCTTGTATTTCTATATCTCCTCCTTTTTAATCTTCTTCTGTTTCTTCCACATTTTTTGCTTTTTCAATTACTTCTTCTTCTTCTGCTTCTTCTGCTTCTTCGTCAGCTTAATCTTCTGGTATTTCTGCTTTTTTGGCTTATTCTTTTGTTATTTCTGCTTTTTCCTCTTATTCTTCTGTTATTTCTGCTTTTTCAGCTTATTCTTCTGTTATTTTTGCTTTTGCGGCTTATTCTTCCTATTCTACTTCTTGCTCTTCTTGTTCATCTAGTTCTTCTTGTTCTTCTTGTAGTTCTACATCTCCTTCTTCTTCTTCTTCATCTTCTTCTGCTTCTTGTGCATTTTTTGCCCTTTCAATTACTTCTTCTTCTACTTTTTCTGCTTCTTCCTAAGCTGAATCTTCTGTTATTTCTGCTTTTTTGGCTTCTTCTTCTGTTATTTCTTCTGTTTCGTCTTATTCTTCTGTTATATCTGCTTTTTCTGGCTTATTCTTCAGTTATTTCTACTTTCTCGTATTATTCTTCTGTTTCTACTTCTTCTTCTTCTTGTTCTTCTAGTTCTTCCTGTTCTTCTTTTAGTTCAACATCACCCTCATCTTCTTCTTCATCCTCTTCTCTTTCTACTGCATTTTCTGTTTTTTCAATTACATCTTCTTTTTCTGCTTCTTCTTCAGCTTATTCTTCTGTTACTACTGCTTTTTCGGCTTATTCTTCTGTTATTTCTGATTTTTCCTCATATTCTTCTCTTTCTTCTTCTTGTTCTTCTAGTTCTTCTTGTTCTTCTTGTAGTTCTACATCTCCTTCTTCTTCTTCTTCTTCTTCATCTTTTCTGTTTCTTCTTCATTTTTTCCTTTTTCAATTACTACTTCTTCTTCTGCTTTTTCTGCTTCTTCCTAAGCTGAATCTTCTGTTATTTCTGCTCTTTTGGCTTATTCTTCTGTTATTACTGCTGTTTCATCTTATTCTTCTGTTATTTCCACTTTTTCGGATTATTCTTCTGTTATATCTGCTTTTTCCTCTCATTCTTCTCTTTCTTCTTCTTGTTCTTCTTGTTATTCTAGTTCTTCTTGTTCGTCTTGTAGTCCTACATGTCCTTCTTCTTCTTCATCTTCTTCTGTTTCTTCTGCACTTTTTGTTTTTTCAATTACTTCTTCTTCTTCTGCTTCTTCTGCTTCTTCCTCAGCTTAATCTTCTATTATTTTCTGCTTTTTCGGCTTATTCTTCTGTTATTTCTGCTGTTTCGGCCTATTCTCCTGTTATTTCTGCCTTTTCGGTTTACTCTTCTGTTATTTCTGCTTTTTCCACTGATTCTTATGTTTCTTCTTCTTGTCATTCTTGTTCTTCTAGTTCTTTTTGTTCTTCTTGTAGTTCTCATGTCCTTCTTCTTCTTATTCATCTTCTTCTGTTTCTTCTGCACTTTTTGTTTTTTCAATTACTTCTTCTTCTTCTGCTTGTTCTTCTTCAGCTGATTCTTTTGTTATTTCTGCTTTTTCGGCTTATTCTTCTATTATTTCTACTTTTTCGTCTTATTCTTCTGTTTCTACTTCTTTTTCTTCCTGTTTTTTTACTTCTTCTTGTTATTCTTGTAGTTCTACATCTCCTTCTTCTTCTTCTTCTTCTTCTTCTTCATCTTTTCTGTTTCTTCTTCATTTTTTTCTTTTTCAATTACTTCTTCTTCTGCTTTTTCTGCTTCTTCCTAAGCTGAATCTTCTGTTATTTCTGCTTTTTTGGCTTATTCTTCTTTATTACTGCTGTTTCGTCTTATTCTTCTGTTATTTCCGCTTTTTCGGATTATTCTTCTGTTATTTCTGCTTTTCCCTCTCAATCTTGTCTTTCTTCTTCTTGTTCTTCTTGTTATTCTAGTTCTTCTTGTTCGTCTTGTAGTCCTACATGTCCTTCTTATTCTTCTTCATCTTCTTCTGTTTCTTCCGCATTTTTTGCTTTTTCAATTACTTCTTCTTCTTCTGCTTCTTCTTCAGCTTAATCTTCTGTTATTTCTGCTTTTTCGGCTTATTCTTCTGTCATTTCTGCTTTTGCGGCTTATTCTTCTGTTATTTCTACTTTTTCGTCTTATTATTCTGTTTCTACTTCTTGTTCTTCTTGTTCTTCTAGTTCTTCTTGTTCGTCTTGTAGTTCTACATCACCCTCTTCTTCTTCTTCATCTTCTTCTGTTTCTACTGCATTTTCTGGTTTTTCAATTACTTCTTCTGCTTCTTTAGCTTATTCTTCTGTTATTTCTGCTTTTTCTGCTTATTCTTCTGTTATTTCTGCTTTTTCCTCTCAATCTTGTCTTTCTTCTTCTTGTTCTTCTTGTTATTCTAGTTCTTCTTGTTCGTCTTGTAGTCCTACATGTCCTTCTTCTTCTTCTTCATCTTCTTCTGTTTCTTCTGCACTTTTTTATTTCAATTAATTCTTCTTCTGCTTGTTCTGCTTCTTCTTAAGCTGATTCTTCTGTTATTTCTGCTTTTTCGGCTTATTCTTCTGTTATTTCTGCTTTTTCAGGGGGAATGAGACAGGGCAAGGAGGGTTATTAGGCAGTTTCAGGGACAGTGCAGGAGGGGACCTCTGAAGAATTTGGGGAGGCTTCAGAGATAAGGACAACCCAGGGAAAGTAACTCATTCCACTAGGTAAAACAAACATCCCAAGACCAAGGACAACATTGTTAATGCTAGTCCTGGTTTCCTTCAGATGGTAAAGGGAGGCGGAGATTGGAGAAATGGAAAATGGTTTAATTTATGGACACATTAGAAGGGCAGCTGTTTAACTTCAATGCAGGGATGCCCATCCAGAAGACTGGGCCATAAATTTAAAGATGCAACAAATGGGGAAAGAAAAAGCTGTTAGATAAGGAAGGTGAGGATCCCCACTCAGTAGCAAATTAAGTGAGACAGTCGAGAACTAACCAATCACAAAGAGACTGGTAGAGCTTTAGAATAATGAGGGAAAGAGGGTATATATTCCCTGAGACACGACTCCACTTTGGCTTCCTTGCCCCTCCCAGGCCTGGTTCCCTGGCCTGGGAGTCCCACTTTATTTCTGCTCTTTTTCTCCTCAATAAACTTTTTCTTTCTATAAACAAATCTGCCTCTTCTCGCTTGCTTGCCTGAGCGTCTGCGAAGTTCCTGCTGCGGCTTCGTGAGACACCAACCCGTGGGGTTCTAGTGGCTGGGGCTCAGCGCTGCCCTGCAGCCTGGGATCCGTTCCTGGCTGGGAGACTAGGCCTGACAATTCCGGTATCACCTCCACACCTGGCAGTGGTGGGCCAGTCCCTCCAGCCCCGGGTACACTTCCACCGGCGGTCTTGGGTTTGGCGGCTGAGGACTGAAGAGGCCCGCACTCATCAACTCCGATAAACTTCGAGGAGCCCAGGGTACCGGTCAAGGTAGCAGGTGAGTCCATCTCCTTTCTGGTTGACACGGGGGCTACCTTCTCTGTCCTCCCCTCCTAATCTGGTCAAGTTTATCCTTCTCAGGTCCCGGTTACGGGTGCTGACAGCCTTCCTTCTCAGCCCAGGACCACTGGTCCACTCTTTCCTAGTCATGCCTTCTTGCCCCACACCACTCCTGGGTCGCGACGTCCTCACCAAACTCGTTGCTGCTCATGGTTCCAACACCCTAGCGCTGCTCTCATCCTCCCACTGCTCCAAACATCTCCTGATCCTCCTCAGGACTCCCCGCTGTCTCCTCCCACTGTCAACCCCCTGGTCTGCAATATGTCTATCCTGATTGTTGCCACCCATTGTACCCCAGTCCTCATTCGCCTTAAGGATCCCTCTTTTCCCTCTCACCCCCCGTTTCCAATCTCCCTCACTCACTGTCAGGGTCTCAAACCATCATCCAACGACTCCTGGGAAAGGGAGTTCTTACTCCTATCAACCCGCCCTGTAATACTCCCATCCTCCCCGTTAAAAAAGCCTGATGGTTCTTACTGCCCAGTGTGAGACCTTCACCTCATTAACGAGGTGGTGGTGCCTATCCATCCCATAGTGCCAACCCCTACACCCTTCTATCTCATGTACCATCTTCTACCACACGCTTCTCTGTACTTGACCTCAAAAGTGCCCTTTTTTTTTTTTTACCATCCCTCTGGATCCTCAATGTTATTTTCTATTTGCTTTTACTTGGGAAGATCCGGACACACACACCTCCCAGCAACTGGCCTGGACAGTCCTGCCTCAGGGGTTCCGGGACAGCCCTCACTTGTTTGGTCAGGCATGAGCTAGTGATCTCTCCTCATGTAATACACCACCCAGCACTCTCCTCCAGGATGTTGCTGGCCTCCTCCTCTACAGACCTTTTCCGCCACGTTCTCAGCAACACACTGCACAACTCCTCACCTTCTTGTGCTCCAAAGGAAACCGTGTCTCCCCATCCAAAGCCCAACTTTCAGTTCCCACAGCTGTCTATCTGGGTCTTCAACCAACTCCTTCCTCCAAACAGCTGACGGTGGACCGCACACAGGCCATCTGGGATCTTCCCTCCCCTGAATCGGCAGAACAAATTCTTTCCTTCCTAGGTTCAGTCGGATTCTTCCATCTTGGATCCCTAATTTTGCTTCCCTAGCCAAGCCACTGTACGACACAGCAAAAGCCTCGCCCAAAGGACGTCTCCAATCCCCCGGGGAGGTCCGCAGGGCCTTCCTTTTACTCACACATATCCTCCTTAGGGCACCTGCCCTTGGCCTTCCTCATCCAGAAAAGCCTTTCCTCCTGTGCACAGATGAACGTCGGGGTATGGCGGCAGGCGGCCTTTCCCGGCCTCTGGGCCCAGCCCTGCGTCCTGTCGCTTATCTCTCCAAGCAGATGGATCCCACCGTCAGGGGCTGGCAACCCTGCCTTAGAGCCCTGGTGGCGGCAGCTCTACTCACCCGGGAACCCCTGAAACTTACTCTGGGAAGACCTGTCCAAGCACATTCCTCGCACCGCCTTCAGGCCCTCCTGTCTCCCCGCCCGCTCTCCACTCTCACTCTTGCCCGCTCACAGGACTTCCATGTGCCCTTTATCAAAAACCCTCTGGCGAGTCTTATTCAGTCTAATTCTCTCAACCCAGCCACTCTTCTACCTGTCTCTGGCCCCTCTTCCGTCACCCATTCATGTCCTGAAATCCTGGGGGAAAAAAATGCAAACCTCCAGACTGGGTTTAACTGACTCCCCTTTGTCAGATGCCTACTGTGTGTGTAGACTGGTGGCTCTTGCGTAAATGCGCGAGGTCAGGGAGGGCTGCCTAGGCCATTGTTACCTTCGATCAGGTACTTGAGGCAGGAAAGCTGCCCAGAGAAACCACCTTCCAAAAGGCAGAACTCATAGTGTTAGGGGGGAAAAGGATGTCCCAAAGCAGCATTTAACCAGGACCCTTACCCTCAGCAACCATAAGAAAGTCAACATCTATACGGGTTCAAAATATGCCTTCCTTATGGCTCACAGTCATGCTGCGATTTTGCAGGAAAGAGGGTTCCTCTCCACCAAGGGGTCACCCATCATGAACGCTAAACTTATACTTAAGCTTTTAGCAGCCTTGCAGCTCACCAGCTGCGTGGACACTTACCCGGACAGGATTGGCAGGTTGATTTTACTCACCTCCCTACTCACAAAAAGGTTAAATATCTGCTAACAATGGTTGATACAGTGACAGGTTGGGTCGAGGTCTTCCTGCAGCTAGAGAAATGGCTCAGGTGGTAACCGAGGCCCTTCTTAACCACATTATCCCACGCTTTGGCCTCCCCACCTCTCTCCAATCTCACAATGGTCCAGCTTTTATCTCAAAGATTACTCAGCAGGTCTCCGTGGCTCTGGGTATCACCTGGAAGCTTCACATTCCCCACCACCCACAATCCTCAGGGAAAGTGGAGCGCACCAATGGGCTAATCAAGGATTACCTGACTAAACTCTCATTAGAGCTCCGCAGCTGCTCTGGGATCACTCAGACCGGTACTTAGTCAGTCCTGCCTTGAATCTCGACCTTCTCAACTGACCGTCACCACCACTGCATCCGGGAGACCAAGTCCTGCTCAAATCACTTCAGCCAAAGCCACTGCAGCCTCCATGGACCAGTCATTCTCCCCTTGCCTACAGCAGTTAACACTTCTGGGACATCCCTCCTGGCACCATCTCTCTCGGGTCAAACGTGCCCCCGAAGACAAACAGTATGCATGTCGTAACCTGGGTCCTACTAGGATGCGCATTTCTTGTCAAAATCTCCCCTAGCTCAGAGTCTGTGCGTGGAAATTCAAAGTTAGGGAGACCTTTGTCTCAGGATCCACTGAGAATACCTACTTGGAGGGTACTTTGGAGTGCCCACAGGCCGGATGCATAGCACCCATCACTCTCATCCTAACTCTTTCGTTGATTACTAACCCTATGAACACCTTGTTTTGTTTCTTTTACCATCAAACCTTAAATCACTGCAAAAATAACTACCAAGAATATGGGGGGTGCCCTTACCCGTCATGTACAGTGCACCTTCCAGACAAAGGCCGAATGTTCTCTCCGGTCCATCATAATATGGGTTTCAATACAAATCAAGTTAATTATGCTATTTCAGATCCTTGAGACCAACATTGGGTACAGGGAGTTCAAGCCACAGGGTACACTGGCTGGCATTCCTACCCAGTGGCAACATTGTCCCATTTCAAGGGAATATGTCCCGACACAAAATGCCACAGTACATCTCCCAGGACATCCTCCATTCAGAGCAAGTCCTACAAAATCAGCTAACATCATCAGAAAAGACTGAGACACCCTCAACCTGGGTTCTATAATCCAAAATGTTATAACCTTCCTAAATAACTCTTTTGGGACTAATACCTCCTCTTGTTTCCTCTGTGCTTCCCTTCAGAGGCCTCTACTGGTGGCAGCTCCAATTAATCTCAACACCACTACGACCAAGATAACGGAATGCCTCTTGCCAGACTCCCCAACTCTCAGTCCCCCTATGGGACTCCAATCACAGCTACCCCTGCTAGCAAACTGATGCCCTTGTCGGCTTTCATTCCTGCACTTCTAACATTTCAGTTAAAGGATAGATACCTCCTTAGAAAAAGCCTCTGTGTCTTTAGCATCATCACAAAGACAGCTCCCCTCCCTGGCACAGGCCGCTCTCCAAAACCGGCGGGCTCTGGACCTGTTAACATCTGATAGGGGGGGCACCTGCCTGTATCTCAGGGAAGAATGTTGTTACTATATCAGTGAGTCGGGGATTGTAGAACAAAATGTAAAAGTCTTAATGAAACTATGCAAAGACGTGGAAAGGGAAAGCGGGGGCTCCAACTCTCCGCTGACATGGTTTCAAAATCCTATAGTGTCATGGCTCCTCCAACTCTTGGGGCCAATATTAATAATAACCTTGCTTTTTCTTTTCGCTCCTTGCCTCCCAAAATTCACACAGGCTCACATTCGGGAAATGTGTCCTACCACCTTTAACCAACTCTTTCTCCACCCGTATTCTCGCATCCCTGCAGAAGACCCTCATAACCAGGCCTGAGCCACCCCCTTGGTCTTCACCCCCTTCCAGCAGAAAATAGCCAAAGAAAGAAACTTCGCCCTTTTTCCTGTCAACAAAAGGCTGGTATGAAAGGTCCATGCAGGAGGCCTGAATGCTAAAACCCACCAGGAAGCCCACCTGGGAACAGGAATGTGGAAGCCTGCCTAGAGGATTCAGATAATGAACCTCCCCCGCCCTACAAATCTTTTCCGTGTCCTACAAACCCAGTCTCCCACATGACCTCTCCTCACCCTATATAAGCCTTCTTTCCCCTGACAACGTGCGCGGCTTCACAGACCCCCACCTTGGCTCCCTGAGGTCCGCCCAGGGCGCAATAAATTTTCCCTTCCTTAGAGAAATTTAGCCTGACTCTCCTTTTCTTTACCGCGCCAAACCTTTCAACTAACTACATGTTAAATAGATACAGTGTTGATTACACTGGGATCAATGCAGGAAGACTTGTTGCCCCAGCCAGACAATACACTGGCAAGTCAAAGGACCTCACACAGTGGGGCTGAAGATCTAACATCCCTTTATTTTTTGTTCTTGGTCATAAAGAGAGACAAAACTTCCCAAAAAGTACATTAGGCAATAAATTATATGCATCAGTATACTGCAAATAAACGGCACAGAAAATTATCTGTTTAGAAATTAGTTACTAAACAATTCGGCCCACTTGACAATGGGAGACAATTTATTGTATATATCTGACAAGCAATCCAGCACAACAATTATAGTAAATCCTTCTTTTGCTTTTTTAGAAGTTTTCTTTTTTTTAAGAGGTTTCTGGGCCTCCCTGGTGGCGCAGCGGTTGAGCGCTGGGTTGCGAAGCTGCCGGCGACCTCTGCGGCGCCGGTTCGATCCCCGGCTGCTCCCCGGCCACCTGAGGAGGGTCCCACATGGCGCGCAGACCTCTCCTGCCACCCACTGCTCCCCTCAGCAGTGTGCTTCGGTCTTTCTGCCTGCTCTGCTCCCCGCTCTGTCTCTGGTGAATTCTCTCACCCTCCCGCGCTTCTGACTGTACCCAGTGCATGTATAAACAAAAAAACAAACAAACAAACAAACAAATAAATAAAACATGCCTCTATAAAAAAAAAAAGAGGTTTCTTAGGAAAGTCTTTAAATGAAGTTAACTGTGTTAAGGAGTTTGTAGGTAGAAAAAGTTCTGATAGCTGAGTAGCATCTGGTCTCCAGCTGAAGGCCATATGAATAGAAGAGTCTTTTGATGCTTAGACTTTAGCTGATAGGGGTGTACTGGCGGCTATCCACTGTCTTAGGTAATTGTCTAGCTGAAATAATAAGTTTTAGTGTTAGGTTTCGTGTTTTATGTATTAACCTTAAAGGCTACCATCTGGTTGAGACCCGTAGGAGCCAGTAGTCCATGGGAATAAAATACATTAATAGTTTCTGCTTTGCACATAACGATGTATTTTTTCTGCTTGCTAAAAATGAATAAAGACCTGCTGAGTCTCTCGGCAGAATATACTTGCACCCCATCCTGTATCAGTGTCTCCTTAATCCCCTTCCCTTCAGCCCCTAACGTGTCGCCTAGGCCGTCTCATCCTTTCAGGAACCCCTGACACGACATTTTGCCGGAGGCTGGTCCCTGGCAAGTGGTGCCCAAAGCAGGGTCTTGAAAGGTAAGATTTCTTTCCCGTGCGGGGAAGGCTAGGTTCTGCTCCATAGGGTAGGGAGCATACTCCTCTGTAGAGAAAGCAGGGTTGGGGGAGCAGTAGTTCAGAACCGTAATAAGGCTAGTGGATGTCTTAGTACGTGATAAGGTGAGTGGGTGTCTTATCGTTGAGAAGCCATTGGGCCATATTGAGTCAAGGGAAAGAGGACTCTTTATTGATATAATTAAGTATATTTCTTAAGAGAGGCCTTAAGACCGCTCATGCGCAATTGGCTAGTTTCCTAAATTTTGTTGAAATGTGTTGTCCTTGGTTTCCAAGGGACGGTACTCTGGATGTAAGAACTTGGGCCAGAGTGAGAGAGGAAATAACAACCTGTTATACTCTCCATGGACCTGAAAAGGTCCCCATAGATGCCTTTTCACTGTGGGGGCTGCTACAGGATATGCTAGATCAAGGGTCTGAATTAGAAAAATAATTAAAAAATTCAGAGAATTACCGCTGCCTGCACCTGGTATTTCTTTATCCTTAGAGGACATCAAAGAGTCCTTGGCTAACAGCTCGGTATTAACAAAACTATTGCCTGAAAAAATAGATCACTTTAGCCAGGCTGGAGGCAAAGTGAGAAATGCAAAAGTAAAAGAGAAACTGGCCGGCAGTATTGGAGAAAGTGATCAGGATTCTTCGATGATAGAATTGATTTTCAAAAGCCAAAAGTTAATTCTAGAGCCAATACTGACCTCTTTGCAAAGGCATCGGCTCCCAATTATGAGACCATTCCAAAATCCAACCCAAATTTCCAGCCTGGACTTGGCTAAAATTGTTAAGAGATAAAAATAAAAATTGCTGCAGGGGGCCTTGATGCCCCAGCCAGATAAGACACTGGCAAGCAGCTAAGTCAAAGGGCCTCACCCCAAAGCTGAAGAGCCTCACACCCTGGGGCTGAAGCTTCCTTGTGCCTCACACCCTGGGGCTGAAGATCTAACATTCCTTCATTTTTGTTCTTGGTCATTAAGAGAGACAAAATTTCTCAAAAAGTACATTAGGCAATAAATTATATGCATCAGTATACTGCAAATAAATGGCACGGAAAATTATCTGTTTAGAAATTAGTTATTAAACAATTTGGCCCACTTGACAATGGGAGACAATTTATTGCATGTATCTGACAAGCAAACCAGCACAACTATTATAGTAAATCCTTCTTTTGCTTTTTTAGACATTCCTTTTTATTTAGAAGTTTCTTAGATAAATTTTTAAATAAAGTTAACTGTGTTAAGAAGTTTGTAGGTAGAAAAAGTTCTGATAGCTGAGTAGCATCTGGTCTCCAGCTGAAGGCCATATGAATAGAAGAGTCTTTTGATGCTTAGGCTTTAGCTGATAGGGGTGTACTGGTGGCTATCAACTGTCTTAGGTAATTGTCTAGCTGAAATAATAAGTTTTACTGTTAGGTTTAGTTTTTTATCTATTAACCTTGAAGGCTACCATCTAGCTGAGACCCGTAGGAGCCAGGAGTCCATGGGAATATAATACACTAATTGTTTCTGCTTTGCACATGATGATGTAACTTTTTTGATTACTAAAAATGAATAAATAAAGACCTGCTGAGTCTCTAGGCAGAAGATACTTGCACCTCATCCAGTGTCAGTGTCTCCTCACTACCTAATCCCCTTCCCTTTAGCCCCTAACATGTCGCCTAGGCCATCTCATCCTTTCAGGAACTCCTGACATGACATTTTGCTGAGGCTGGTCCCCGGCATCCTCTAACTATTGAACACTTGAAATGTGGCTCATGAGCTGAGATGTTGCATATTTTACTATATATCATTTAAAATTAAAATGCCCATATGTGGCTAGTAGCTACCATATTGACGGTGCATATCTAGAATGTTCTTAGCTTTCAGTATTTGCCCCCCAATACTTTGTTGTATAATAAAATAGTATAATAAAATACAATGTATAATAAAATTACCCTCATGTGGAAATCATGGATTTTTCTACATGGGTTTTAGGTATATCCTTAAAATATGGCATGTCCAAATAGTTTGATTAACATGTATTTTAACAACAGATGGAGAGGTAAGAGCCCAAATCTGAATACAAACTCTGTCAAATCCATGGCTGATGACTGAACTGTGCTGAGGTGTGGGACACTCAAGAGAAAATGTCGGAAAACCAGAAAGAACTTAAGAGGGTGTTCTACCCTTGAGTGACAGACTCATCCTGGTGCAATCTGTGAGTCTGCACCTATGACTGATGACTTCCCCAATCCACACAAGCTCAGAGAGCCAACAAAAATCTTACTGACTTGAGGAATCAAACATCAGATTTGGTGGCAGCATTTGGATACACCAGGTACAAGGTAACCAACAAGTGAGTGAATGCCAACATCTGGGTAGACACTCTCCAAAACCTTGGTTGACCATTGAATCACATGGAGACAAGTCAAACCCTTCAAGACCCAGCATGAAAATGCAGCAAGTGGAGACTGAAGCAACAGAGCAGGGGCCCAGCTTTGCACACCGCAGGGGCAGATTTCGCCTGGTTCTGGAAAATGTCCAACTTCAGTGGGGAAAAAAAGGAACCCCCAGAAAAATAAAAGAGTCCAGATGTGTTAAATCTTGTATCTTTCATGTATTTAGAATTAAATCTGCTTTCTCCATGGTGCTTGTTTGACTAAAGCCTGACTACTCTCTACAAGGTATTGGCATGATTTTCTTTCTTTGACAAAAGGATGTAAATATTTAGTGGCCAGATGATGCAGGGTAGAAGTTTTTCGAATGTCCACAGGTTTTTTTTTTTTAATACACTCAAGAGGTCAAGACCAATTCCCCTCCTGCGAGTCCCTGGATTTGCTGGCTCCCTGCTCATGGAGGAGGCTGGGGTGCCTGCACCAATTCACAATGAGGCTCAAAAGGCATCAGGATCTCCTGCTTGATCTCTCCTGCTCCTCTCTGGGGGGAAGACATTTGCCGCGCTGTGTGGGCACTTAGATAAGGAGATGCTCACATGGGGAGGAACTGAAGCTTTTTTCCAGCAGCCACGTGCATGAGCCTCTATATAGATCCTTCCATGTCCGCCAAGCCTTTTCTTCAGTGTAACATTGTGATTGCATAATGTGAGGCCCCAAGCTGGAACCACCACTGGGGCAGAGGCCAGAGGTGTGGAGGGTGAGAGGATGCACCAGAGACAGAGTAGGGTACAGAACAGGCAGATTAACTGAAATAAACTGCTGAGGGGAGCAGCAGTCGAGTCAGGAGAGGTCTGCTGTGCCATGTGGGTAGCTCCCTGCCCGGGGATTGAACTTGTGCTGCAGAGGCTGTGGACAGCTTCACAGGTCATGTCTTAACCCCTTGCACCACCACGGAGGCCCATAAATAAATAAATCTTAGACAACAACAAAAGAAGTCTTGGAGAAAGAAGTTATGAGTGTGGAAGCCCTGGGCTTGGGTCCTAGATCTGTGTCATGCTAAATATGGGAATGTTGCCACTCTCACCTGTAAAATGGGACTAATATAGTCTTGGTTGTTTGCCTCACACAGGCGATAAGAGGATTAAGCTTAAACTTACAGTACTGTAGAAATGAACTATATATTGCTTACAAGAGATGAAGTTTCAATATAAAGACACATTGAAGGTAAATTGATGGAAAAAAGATAAGCTATGAAGATAGACATCACAAGGAGATTGGAGTGGTTCTATTAAAATCAGCCATAAAAGATTTCATAATAGAATTCATTGGCAGAAATAGAGAACTCCCTCATGATGATAAAATCTAATAGAGTGAGAAACTACAGAGTACAGATAGAAAGGAGACACGGTTGCCTGGCTGGGGTATGGAGAGAGGATCAAATATAAAGGTGCAGCTATTGACAAGGGATAAAATATGGAAACAAACTGAATGCCCAAAACCAGATGTCTGGATCAAGAAGATGTGCTATATATACACAAGGGAATACTATTTAGCAATCAAAAAAGATAAAGATGCCATTTACAGTAACATAGATGGAGCTGGAAGGGATTATGCTCAGTGAAATAAGTCAGAAGGAAAAGGAAAAATATTGGGTGGTTTCACTTAGAGGAGAAACATAAGGAAACCATACAAGGGATTGGGGGAAAAAGACAAAAGTAGCAGCAAACTATACATTGGAGACATTCATCTGGGGAGAGGGAGGGAAAGCGATCAAAATGGGAGGGAAGAGCAGCAGAGTCTGTGGTGATGCTCCAGGGTGTCCTGGTGGAGGCACTTTCATGGGGACAACACCTGAGAGCAGAAATCAAACATTGTATAAAAATGAAGACCAATGTAAAATATATAAATAAATAAATTTAAAAAAACAAATATAAAGGTGCAGGAGACATTTTAGGATGAGGGGGCTGTGCTGTCTGTGCTCTATGGTAGTTCCAGGATTCTATTTATTTAGAATATTTATTTATCTGTCTATTTATTCTATTATTTATATTTACTTAACTGTCCATCTAAAATTGGTAAATTTTGTTTCATGTCAAGATCTTAAGAAATAAAAGCAGGGAGAAAGAAGACAAAGAAAATACACTAGAGTTAATTAAAAAGATAATTCATTGCTAGGAGTTCAGTCCCAAGGAATGTTAAAGGATATCTTCCAGGCCTCGGGAAGTGACAGTAGATGATAATTCACACATTAGAGCAATAACTAGCAACAGAGACACGCAGAATACTCTTTTTTTTTGATGCTTGTCTTAACTTATTGAACAGATATGACTGTTTACATTTTTTGTTTTATACTTTTATTTGGCTTATGTTTATTTTGGTTTAATATATATATTACATTAATAACATCAAGGTGGTTAAATAAAACTCTAGTGCTGTAAATTTCCTATATGTTATGGAATGTAGTTCAATTAAGTAGATTTTGAAAAATGAAAGATAGATTTAAGTATTTACAACAATAAAAAGTACTGAAATAAATATATCTAAAGCACATGAAGAATTAATTTCACAGAAAAATATTTGCTTGAATCAAAGAAAGGTAGAAAATGATGAAATGGAATGAAAAAGATGTGAGACAATGAAAAAATAAACATCAAAAGGATAGACTCAAATCTAACCATATCAAATGCCGGATGGTCTCACTCATAGCAGGAATTTAGAAAATCTAAATAAGGAAGCAGGAAAAAGACTAATTATAATAAAGTAAAAATCAAAATCAACAAGCAACTATAAACCAGAGACACGGGGGGGGGGGGGAGGAGTGGGTTGGGGGGAGGAATGGGAGGAGGGATTAGGGTCCAAATAAGGGGGGTGGGAATATAACCAAGACTGAAATGCATACATTGTGCAACAATGAAAAATGATGTAAAAAATATATACAATAAAATAATAATAACAAATAAATAAATAAGGCACTGCGGGCACCCTGAGAGGCGGCCCCCTGGGCGCGCAGCTTAGTGACCTGAGAGGTTTGGGTCTGGGCTGAGTCCAGACCCGGCCAGGAGGGCGCGCGATGCGGTTGGGCTCAGGGACCTTCGCTGCCGGCCTCAGCCTCCTAGTGATCCAGGTGCGGGGGGGCGCGCTGTTCCTTCGGGGCTTCTTCCCGCCCCCGCTCCCAGGACCAAGCACCACCGAGTAGAGCCCCCGGTGCCCAAACCTGCGGCCAGAGCAGCTTCCAACTGGACCAAGCTCCCACCGCCCGTCTTCAATAAAGTTGTTATTATACTGAAAAAAAAAAATAACTAAATTTCAATCAAAACCCTGTGATTCCCAGATTGGATAATATCAAGGAGATTTGTATTCTATGCGTGCTAGAAAGACTTTCTATACAAACAAATACAGGTTAAAAGTGAAAGGGTGAAAGGATATGCCAAGGAAATAGAAAGTAGAACCACAAACCTTTACTGTCATTGCAGGAGTTGGCAGGAGCGAGGCCTGAGGGACCCAGACAGCAGGTCCCTGCCTCTCTGTCCAGGAGGGAGGGGGAGAGAGAGTGTGGGGGGCACAGTGGATCTGGGGAGGGACTCTGGGTGCTGGGGGGGGGGGAGGGGGTGGTGTGGTCACTACCTCTGAAGAGATGGGAGCCTGTTCCCTACATGAATTGTAAATCACCGTGACTGCGATTTGAAAAACAGCCCTCAGCAAAGGGACAGGGAGTGGAAGAGAAAATTACCTGCTTTGGTAACACAGATCCGAAGAGATGTGAGATTATTCCCCTAAATCACACACAGTACTGTAAATCAGTGTTGCTTCAGTTAAAAAAATTAAAGTAGCCCTCAGGAAAGGCACAGGGAGCCGAAGGGAAAAGCATCTGCTTTGCGGTCTCCAGGGTGTGGTCATCAAGGGGCTGCAGAGAGAGGCTGTGGGGAGAGAAGATGGCGCCTCAGACACGGGGCAGCTCCAGAGCCTCTTCACCTCTCCTCCACTCCCCCCACCCCAGCCTGGTGCCAGGGCTGCTCACAGGCCATCTCACCCCGTCCCCCAGTGATGCTCAGCCCCAGCTCACCCTCTCAGCCTGAGGCACACACACCCAGCCTCTCCCCTGGCTGCCAGACTAGGACAGCGCCGCAGCCCCGTGTGGCCACGGGGCTGAGGGCAGAGGGCGAGAACCCTTAGGTCTCCCCAGGTTCTCCTAGAGCTCCCAGAGGGACAGGGCTGTGCACAGGAGGGGGAGCCACATACAGCTTCAGGTTGTGTCTGACCTGTTTCCTCAAATACATGTTGACGTGATGATCCCTCTCCACTAATAACCATAGAGTTTGTTTTAGGGAGGAGCAGGTCTCCAGGCCATAACAGCTGGGTCCCAGGACCAGAGGGGCCCCACAAACATACCAGGTCTCCTCAGTGTCCTGGGATGAAATCTTGACCCAGAGTCTCTTGTTTCTCTGCTGACTCCAGGGTTGAAGCTCCTTCCCCAGGGAATCAACTCTAAACTTTTCACCCCAGGATGTGTTTTTGTGTTCCCTGGATCATACCAAAAGCGTGGAATTGCTGGATTATATGGTATATTATTTTTATTGTTTTAAGAAACCTCAACAGTTTTTTTCATAGGATCTAGAACAGTCCACGTTCATTAGGGTTATTCTTTTCAATAAACATTATCATTTTCGGATTGTTTGCAATTTATGGAAAACTTGTAAAATTGGCACAGAGTTCCTGACGTTCCCACACAAATTTCCCCTGTTGTTAACATCTTATATCACTACCTTACTGCACAGCTAGTGAGGCAATATTGATTTGTTATTCATAAACTCCATGCTTCATTTGTGTGTCATTAGTTTTTCCTTGTTCTGTCCCAGGATCCCATCCTGACACCACAGTAAGTAAAACCGAGCATGTTTCCTAAGGCTGCTCTGACTGAGTCAGTGTTTTGCAACCAGCCCAGGCCGGCAAGTTCATTGTTGGTTCTCACCAAGGAAAAGATAATTTTGGAGGCTTTAGTAGATGTACACAGGCCTTTAATGCTGCATCACGGACACGCCATCTTCCTCTCCCAGTGTTTCTCTGTGTCCTGTCTCTGGAGTCCGTCTCATGTTGTCTCACCCCAGAGAGGTCGCTCATAGCTGTCATCTTGCCTCAGCGTGACTCTGCCCTTTATCCCTGGCCTCTCAGCACAGCTGCCCACACTTCCACAGGTGCCCCTGCTGCCTGGGCCAGGTGTCCATGAACATGGGCATGCCCTGGGGCCCCTGGACATCCAGGAGATCCAGTGGTGCAAGACAAGGCGTTCTGCTAGGCCAGCACCAGGCGAGAGTCATGGAGGCCTGATTATCTAAAAAGGGACTTTTACCTTCTTGGCCCTCCCCTATAGGGCAAACTTTTTTCATTTTCTAGTAAGATAACTTTTAAGTCATAAGGTAAAAATGTTCTTATAAAATTCTTGGGACACCCCCGGGAGCCTTTCCCCTGCTGTCTGCTATGACCCTGCCAGTAGACACAGACAGAAGCTGAGTTTCCTATTACGTCAGGGATGTATGTACAGGTTTGCCTCAAATTCTAGGTCCTGCTCATTGATTACACCTTTGGTATAGTAAATGTGTCTCATGGCAGTTTCCCAAAGGGAGTTTAAGCAAGTAAATATCAGGCCCTGTGCTCCTGCTGGTTTAAGGGCTATGACTCTGAAAATCACTTTTGTTGTCTGGTAAATGGGCATCATTGGAAATTAGGTCCCAGGACCTAGTCTGTAGCTTGTGTTGAGTCTCTGCTTTTCAGGTATGTTCAGGGTCTCTTTCGTCAGATGAGGAGAGTGGCTACTATAAGCTTGCTAGACTCTTGGAATGGCTGCCCTTTGCAGAACGACAGGGTCAGGGTCACTGGTAGGGTCCCACAAAGTCTGGAACCCCTTCACCTTCTGCTCAGTGGGAGGCAGATAGTCCCCCATACATTGTGTTCAGGTCACACTGAAAAGGGAGTGATTAAGTCCAATAGACCCTCGTGAGCGAGGAGACTGTTCATCACTCACAGCTGGAGCTCAAGGTTAAGAGGAGGAACGCCTCCTGTAGATAGAGGTTGGTGTTGGACACCCGCCTTCCTGTTGTGGATGGGAGCTTCCTCATCTGTCTTGAAAAAGGGTGCACCTCTCTCCTGCATCCTAGAGTTCAGACCACTTTTCGGGTGCAGTCTTCTCGGACTGCACCTGTTGTTTCTCTTACTTAGTAAGTCACTTAGACTTGAGTCTCGACATAGCCAGTCAAGAGGCCACGGTACATGGTCCTGGTCTTACGGGAGGGCCTCTAACTTAGCTGCAGGGATGCCCCTGCTTCATCTCTCTGCCATTCTTGTGGGTACTTTTCTTTCAGTACTGCAGAAATCATAAAATGCTCTATCTCAATTCTATGGGACATGCCCTTGAGCCGCATTCTTAAAAACGAGCCCAATTTGGCCCAGGCTCTAAAAAAAGAGAACTTAGTGTTTCTTTAAACACTGCCTGGCCCCAGCACAAAACATCTAGCCCAGCATCCTGAGCTGTAACACTCCTCTCCAGCTAAACTGGACTCTCCCTTTGTCCACCTTGAGATACTGTTTTGGTTCATTCTTTGGGAAAAAATTCTATTTCCCTGTGTTTTCCTAATCTTGAGGTCTAGATTGTTTAAGGTAAAAACTGAGTTACTTGGGACTTGCTAACAAGCTATATAAGGTGCTTCTTGGTTGAGTAAAAACTTCTAAATTGCTTATCGGGCCTGTAAAAGTTTAGTTTCTTATTAAGACTAATTAATATGGTAAAAACTATAAAATACAAACACAACTTTCTTTGAGCTAAATTACAAACCTCAGATTTCTGATAAGAGTCTAAAAACAGGGCTTCCCTGGTGGCACATTGGGTTAAAGGCGACCTGTGAGGTTTACTGCAGCCACTGCAGCACAAGTTTGATCCCCAGCCAGGAAGATACCCACATGGAGCAGCAGCCCTCTCCTGACTCACCTGTTACTTCTCTCAGCAGTGTATTTCAGTCAGTCTGCCTGTTCTGTTCCCCACTCTGTCTCTGGTGAATCCTCTCATCCCCCACATCTCTGGCCTATACCCCAGTTCTTGTATGCATAAATAAATCTTCTTTTTTAAAAGAGTTTAAAAACAAATTGTAAAATAAAATCTTAATCTACTTAATCTACCTCTTCTCCTGTCCTTCTGATACAGGGCAGGGAGAGAGACACCCCAGAACCCCCAAACCTACCTGTCCTAAATAGGTTCTGCCATCTGCCACATCAACACAAAACATAGAAAACACTTAATGGGAAGGAACTTTAACACGATTAGGGAAAAAATACAGAAAAGACAAAGAATATAGTTTCTAAATCAAGCACCCAAACGTGTGATTGGTTTACCCTTCCCTTCATGGGTAAAAGTCCACCCAAACGGGATTGGCCCAGAGGAAGGCCCTAAAGCCTGCCAAAAGTCTAAAGCACCTTCTGGTGGGGACCCTCAGAGAAGGATCAGAATCAACCAGACAAGTCTGGGAGGAAAAGAGCAAAATCAAAATCAAGACAAAAACCGCCATCGTCACCTCCCCACAGGTCTCTCACCCACATCTGTGTCACCTTATCCACGACCAAAAGGCAAGCGCAGTTTCTCCACATGTCTCTCTGCTGCATGTGCATCCTCCAGGTCTCCTTCTGGCTCCATCTTGCTTCCTTCCTTCCTCGGTCTCCTCTCCAGCTTCTTCTCCACCTACTCAGCTCCACACTCCCTTGGGTGGGACAGGAAACCTGGAACCTTCCATTTTCCTAGGCACCACCATGTTACACTTCCCATACATGGTTCCTGAAACAACAAATGTCTTTTGTCTTAAAAATGTGCTTGGTCTCAGTGAGACAGAGCAGAAACAATATAAAGCCAAAGAATAATTACTTGGAGATACAAACTCAAAATGTTTTCTTATCCAAGAAAGTACAGACTGCTTGACTTTAAAATTGTTGTGGTCTTAGACCCTAGGTTTTAACTAAGGGTTAAATTTGGATACTTTTTTGTTCTATGTAAAGATTCTAGCTTCTATATTTCTGGAAACCTCCTTGATATAAAAAAGGATATTAAAAACTTGCCTAAATGGATGTGTCAAACATAAACTAAACAAGTCAAAGAGCCCTTCCATTCTCAGCACATTCCTGTGACCACACTCTTCTCCGAACAGAGTCCATGCCTGATTTATCTTCATAGTTATTTGTTTTTATTATATTTATCCAGATAACTTTGATTTTTCAAGCATATATATATATATATATATATATATATATATATATATATATATATATGGGTTACAGGTACAAAACTCCGGAATATATGTGTGTGTTTAAAAAGAAGTAGATCTTTAAAAAGAAGTAGGAATGTATTGAAAATGGATATTCTAAAGGTCCTTAAAATAATTTAAAGTAAGATGGGTGTCTTTAAAGTGAAATGGTATTAAAAAGTAAGAAAGCAAAAGAAAGTGATGAAGGCCTGAGAGAGGGATTTTAGTAAAAAAAAATTTGTGTGCTCAAATGATTTACTATAAAATATTTCAGTTAACATAAATATCAGGAGTGCACCTATGTAACACCAATCTTTAGTCCTTTTTATATATAAAATTTAAGGTATTCTAAAACAGCTTCACTAGTCTTTTTTTTTTTTTTTAAAGATTTATTTATTTATTTATTTTATACAAGAACCAGGGTATAGACCAGATGCATGGAAGGGTGAGAGGATTCACCAGAGACAGAAAGGGGAACAGAACAGGCAGACTGATGAAATACACTGCTGAGGGGAGCAGCGGGCAAGATAGAAGAGGTCTGCTGGGCCATGTGGGACCCTTGCCGGTTGACTGGGATTGAACCAGTGCTGCAGAGGCTGCTGACAGCTTCACAGCACAGCGCTTAACTGCCTGTGCCACCAGTGGAGGCCCTTCACTTGTTTCTTGTAACAAATTAAAGACTATTCAGGTAATCTAAAAATCCTCGTGCTCTTTTATCCTCAGGTTACATGAAAAAAACCCTTATCATGTCAGCATTGCTGAGCCTTGTCAAAGAAATAGATTTACTCTTAAAAATCCTTGTTACAGGCCTCCCTGGTGGCACAGGTGGTTGAGCACAGTGCTGTGAAGCTGTCTGCAGCCTCTGCAGTGCCGGTTCAATCCCCGCCGGCCTCAGAACAACCCACATGGCGAGCAGACCTCTCCTGTCTCACCCGCTGCTCCCCTCAGCAGTGTATTTCCTCAGTCTGCCTGTTCTGTTCCCTGCTTTGTCTCTGGTGAATCTTCTCACCCTCCCGCACATCTGGCCTGTACCCTGGTTCTTGCATAAATAAAAAATAAATCTTTAAAAAAAAATCCTTGTTACTCTGTGTAATCGTTTTTTTAGGATCTGTAAGTTTGTTCTATGACAATTTCATTCTGAAATAGTGAAGATTTTGTCTTAAGAGGACTCTTAAGACACCTGATAAGGGCCTCCCTGGTGGCTCAGGTGGTAGAGCACAGCGCTGTGAAGCTGTCAGCAGCCTCTGTAGTGTGGGTTTGATCCCAGCCGGCAGATGAGACACCCACCTGGCGTGGCAGACCTCTCCTGTCTCACCTGCTGCTCCCCTCAGCAGTGTATTTCAGTCTGCCTGTTCTGTTCCCCGCTCTGTCTCTGGTGAAACCTCTTACCCTCCCACACATTTGACCTGTACCCCAGTTCTTGTATGCATGAATAAATAAAATCTTAAAAAAAAGATAAAATTGTTTTTCATTGTGAAAAACAAACAACTGAGTCAATTTGGGTATTTTGATACCTCATGGGAAGTATTCTCATAGGATTGTTACACCTGTTCAACATAAATGTAAACTAATGAGATTATTCTAAAATACATAAGACTTCTTAAACCTAGTAAGCCAGAAAAGTTACACTGAAAAGCCCGAAAATTTCCCATCATTTCAGCTTAAATTTGCTGAGGCTATAAAAAGGTACACTAATCTAGACCCAGAAAAGGACAAGCCTTTTAGCGGTCTCCTTCCTTAGCCTGCCTTGCTCTGACATAAGGTGCAGGCTCCAGAGACTAAACCAAGGACCTAAGATCCTTTTAACCCTTTTGGACATGGCCTTCAAGGTACAGTGACATGGAGGGGACTCACTAGACTAAAAAAGAGAGGGAGAAAGAAAAGAGAAGAGCCCAGTATATGGCAGTATATGGCAGTTGCCATTGTCAGTGCCCTGCCACCTCAGACTCACCCAAGGCCCCATGCGCCCCAGGGCAAGGAGGACCTCAACCTCTTAATGGGCTGCCAGTTTGTTTCTACTGCCAGCAACTGGGACACCTCAGGGGAAGTAAACTGCCCCCAGGGTTATGCCCTCAGTGCCATTGCACAGGGCACTGAAAGAAAGACTGTTCTACTCTCCAGAGAGAGAGGGGCCAGCCCAACCCACAGGCCAGGTTGGGAGGACAGACTTGACTGCCAGTTGGCTCTGACTGTGAAGAACCTGCTGCAGGAGACCTTCTCTGAAGAAGCCCAGAGGTGAGCCAGTCTCCTCTGTTTACTGTTTCTATGGATAAGCCTTGAATGACCCTAGAAATGGCAGACAAAAAGATCGCCGTTTTGGTAAATAAGGGGCTACTTACTCTGCCTTGCTGCTCCAATTCCTTGGACTGACCTACTGGTCGATTGTCCCCCTCACTAGTACTGATGGCCAGCCTGAGCCAGGACACTGCACAGCATGGCTTCCTTGCTCGCTAGGAGGCCACATGTTTATAGGTTTTTAGTCTTGCTTTCCTAGCTTCCTCTATTAAGAAAGGACCTGGTAACTAAATTCCAAATTAACAGCCTCGGCAGCCACTATTGGCTCTCCCAGATGCTGCTACCCAATATAGAAATAATACGGAAGCCCTAATTCTCACTGATGCTGCCACAGCACCTCCAGGCATTTAGGACACTACAGTTCCAGGATGAGGTATTTTTGCCACCCCTCTCAGGGTGCAATTAAAGAAAACTCCTGTCTTCCTGATGGAACCACAATAACCCTCAAGCCAAAGTCCAACAATGCTCCTTGAAGTCCCTAGTCTCAGTGGTTATGTAACACCTGGAGTTCAGGGCTTACTCATGAGTCTGTGCCCTCCTTACTCTTAAATCCTTAAAAAACCCAATTCCTGCCCTGGCTGTTCCCCTTTTTCATTCCCTTACTAAAACTTTTTTTTCAGGGCCTCCCTGGTGGTGCAAGGGGGTAAGACACAACCTATGAAGCCATCCGCAGCCTCTGCAGCATGAGTTCCACCCCCGGTAGGCCAGGGAGCTACCCACAAGGCGCAGCAGACCTCCCCTGACTCGCCCGCTGCTCCAGTCAGCAGTGTACTTCCCGTCAATCTGGCTGTTCTGTTCCCCACTTTGTCTCTGGTGAAGCCTCTCACCACCCCTACCCCTGCACCTCTGGCCTGTACCCCAGCTCTGGTTTGCATAAATAATAAATCTTTAAAAAATTAAAAATAAAACTTTTTTCTTCATTTTTTCTCTTGCTTGGGACCTGCATCCTCAATGCCCTCATCAGGATCATCTCTTGCCTGGAGGCCATCAAACTCCATATGGTCCTTCAATGGAACCCACTGTGAAACCTCCACTGTTCTTCTTCTGAGGTCCCTTAGATCATTGCCCTGAAGTGGAGCCCTGACTGCCTCCCCACGTCACCCACTTTCACCAGTCATTGATCAAATGGACATCATTTTGTTACAGGGCAGGGAGAGGGGCACCCCAGAGCCCCCAAACCTGCCTGCTCTATATAGGTTCTGCCATCCACTGAATCAACACAAAACATATAAGACTTCTAATGGAAAGGATCTTTTAATACAATTAGGGAACAATACAGAGAATACAAAGAATATAGTTTTTAAATCAAGCACCCACAGTTACCTGTCCCTTTGTGGGTAAAAGTCCACGCAAGCAGGATTAGCCCAGAGCAAGGCCTGGAAGCTTGCCTATGGGGTAAGTAAAAGGGAAAAGCATCAGGCTTTTCCGCCCTCCCGCCATGTATGCACACTCAGCCATGGGGTGGAGGATGGCATGGCAGCATGGTGTAGCATGGTGCGGAGTACATGATGTGTTGTGGCATGGTGCCAAGAACGGAGGAGTGTGGTGGAGTGTGGTGGAAAGAGGCGGAGAACATGAAAACACCAACATAGCTGCTTGAACTGATGATAAACCTACAGGGTATGGGATGGTTGCATTACAATGCCCAAAGTCTAAAGCACCTTCTGGCCAGGACCCAAAAGAAAAGATCAGAAACAACCAGACAAGTCTGGGAGGAAAAAAGCAAAATCAAAATCAAGATAAAAGCCGCCATTGTCACCTCCCTAGGAGTCTCACCCATTTCTGTGTCACCCAGTCCATGACCAAAAGGCAAGTGCAGTTTCTTCACGTCTCTGTCCTCCAGGTCTCCTTCTGGCTCTCCATGCTGCTTCCTTCCTTCCTCAGTCTCTTCTCCAGGTTCTTCTCTTCACTTTAGCTCTACTCTTCTTTGGGTGGGGCAGGGAACCTGGAACTTTCCCCTTTTGTGGACACTTCGTGCTAATGGCAGTTAGGGCTCCATCCATAGAGGGGGGAATGAGTCTTAGGGCAAGTTAGGATAATCAGGGTGTCTTTAGGGACATTGTAGGTGGGGACTGCAGCAGAGTTAAGGAAGGCTCCAGAGATAAGGGCAACAAATTCCTAATGGGACTAACCACACACCCTAGGACTAGGGTCAACAGAACATTCCTGGATAAGGACAATAAAGAAAAAAGACAAGGGCTAGGACACAGAGGCTTAGTTCTGGGCACAGAGACATTCAGGCAGAGAGTCAGACCACTGAGAACTAAGCAATCACAAAGATGCTGGTGGAGATTTAGAATAATTAGGGAAAGAAAGTCTATGTTGCCTGAGGCACAATCCACTGGGGCTTCCTTGCCCCTCCCTGGCCTGGTTCCACTGGCCTGGGAGTCCCACTTTATTTTTGTTCCTTTCTCTTCAATAAACTTTTTCTTTCTCTAACCAACTCTGCCTCTTCTCACTTGCTTGCCCGAGCATCAGCAAAGTTCCTTCTGTGAATTTGTGAGACACCAGCCCGTGGTGGTCTAGGGACTGAAACTCAGCATTGCCACTGCAGCCTGGGATCCATTCCTAGCTAGGAGACTAGGCCTGAAAACCTGTAATTCTGGCGTCAATGTGAGCTAACATTGAGAAGAACAAATTTTCTGGGGTCTCAGGCGTCCCCATGATCATTAAAGTATTTTCTGTTTCACTCATTAACTTTTTTAGATCACCCCAGGTTGGTCAAGTGGACTGCTTCATTGAGTCCACAAGATCCATCTTCCTCCTTGAAAGCATTGGTGCAGTAAAGAGACGGAGAGCCAGGCCCAGTTTCTAACAGGCAGAAACTTTATTGCACTCCTGGGCAAGGTTCACAGACCCAGTGTGGGGGGGTCAGTGAAGTCTCTTCTTCTGTCGGGGGAGGGTCATTCTTATAGGGTGAGGAGAAGTTAGGTGGGAAAACTGGGTTGGCAGGGCAGGAAACAGGTTTAGGCAGAACAATGTTGTTTTCCGTGGAGCCAAGTTGTTTATCTCCTGCTTATGGCTTCAGTTATGGTTTGATGGAATCAGGGGTACTGGAGTCAGGGCCATCCTGTTTTTTCTATGTGGGCTTCCTCATTCCTGGCCCCTGCATTGACCTTCGCTCCTTTTCTGATCCCCCTCTCCCCTCCTGGAGGCAGATGTGACAGCAAGTATTGAATCTCCAGAACAGTCAGCAAATCAACATGGCGGTGAAGAAATGCTATGAGTAAGTTCTCCCATAAAAACCGGGACACCTAAGAAAAACCTTTGATGCTGGCAAGCTGCCTGAAGAGGAAAGTTGCAATTAAAAAGGAGGAGAAGAGAGGAAAGCAGCATCCCTCCCCCACCCACAAAGCCAACTCACTCCAAAATATGGAAAAGGGAAATAAAATTGAAAGGTCGATGCCTAACCTCTCCTCACCCTATAAAAGGACATTTCCCCCCACAAGGGGCACGACTTCAGGGACCCCAACCTTGGGTCTGAGAAGCTGACCCTGGGGCACAATAAATTTTCCCTTCCTTTGAGAAAGTTTGGCCTGGCTCCCCTTTTCTTTATCGCGCCAAACCTTTCATCTTGGTGCCCGAAACCCGGAAGGCTGTGTTCCCTGGCGCCGGGGCCGCCTCCCTGTCCCTGGGACCTCTCCTCTCCATTGCAGACGCCTCACATCCACCACCTGCCTTGATCCTTGGGGTGAGTCACTGCCTGACCCTCCTTCCTAGGAGGCCCTCACCCCTGGTTACCCGGCTCCTCTCCTCACCCCCTATCCTGGTCGACTGTTCCAGAAACCGCGGGCCTACGCCAGTCGACCCCCATTGCTCCTGGTTCTGGATTTAGGGATGCCCATCCAGTCCAGGTGTCCCAGTCCAGGCAACAACCGTGCGGTGGAGACGTCCCCCTCGCTTGCCTGCCCCCATCCCAAAGGCCAGGACCAGGTCGTGGGACCCTGTGATTCGGGGCCTGTGCCCCCACAGGTCACATCAGGTCGTGGGACGCTGCGGTCTTGAGTCTGTACCCCCATTCACTGGGTAGAGGAGCTGACTTAGTCATGAGGTCTGCCAATTCCAAGCCTAGCCCGGCCACTCCACTTCTCTCAAACCTCAGTTCGCTGGAACTTAAGCCAGATATGCACCCTAAGTGTCCCATCTTCTCCTGCAACACTGCATGGCCTCAATATCAATTGGAGAATGGCTCTCACTGGCCAGAACATGGCACTTTCCATTTCACGGTCCTTACAGACTGTAGTACCAGGATAGGATGGGCACAGTGCAGGTTTTCTGATCCAGCAGACAGGTAAAGGAGAGGAGTCCTGGAGCCCTCAGTGGCTTTCTCAGGCTTTTATTGCGCTCTTACATGTAGTGCAGCAACCAGGTACATGGAAGGCAGTGTACCTGGCAGGCCTCCATGCCCCTGCAAGCCTTCACTCTGGGTTTCTTTGGCCTTCTTTCTTGCCTTCTCTCTCCTGCCTTTCTCCTGCTTCTCTTGCCCACTCTCTCAGTACTCCTCCCATGGCCCACAGAAGTAAACAACACAACAATGTAACAAGTGCAGGTGCCCCATCAGGCAGAGCAACCTAATGGTGGGAGGGCAGAAAAGCCTGAAAAACCATTTATCCTACACAGACCTAAACAATTTCTGTCACTGTAATGGAAAGTGGTCAGAGATCCCTTATGTCCAGGCTTGCTTTCTCCTGCACTCCCGTCCCTCCCGAAAACCTGTAGTACTTTCCAAGTCTCGAGATTCCTCTCACTCTTCGCCCTCTTGGGACCCCTCCTCTGCGTTCTCTGATCCTCTAGATTTTCAGTCTTCACCTCCTTCAGCTCCCCAATCCAGCCCCCAACTTCCACCTCCCAGCCACCACACCTGCTCTCACAATCGTCCTCTTTGTGCCCTTAGGGAGGTTGCGGGGACCAAAGGAGTAGGTGGAGTCCACGATCCTTTCCCTCTGTCTGATCTCTCCCAGATTGAAAAGCGTCTCGGCTTTTTCACTAACGACCCCGCTACCTATGCCAAAGAGTTTCATTATCTTACCCAAGCCTATGACCGTACGTGTCATGATTGACATGTTACCCTCTCTTCCACCCTGACCTCTAATAAAAGGGTACATGTTTTTTGGTCTGCCCAAGACCATACAGATCAGGTCCACTTAACTGAAACAACCGTGCCCCCAGGAGCCTGGCTGAGAATACCAGACTGACACTGACATGGGTTGTGGGGGGGCAGAGCTCCCTGAGATGCTTCATCACCTGCCTCTTAACCGGTCTCCAAGCAGCAGCCCATAAAGCAGCTAATTTTGACAAGCTGCGAGAGATCACGCAGTTCCCCTCAAAAATCCGTCCACTTTCCTTAGCCGCCTCACTGACGCCCTCCAGTAATACAGTAGGTTAGATCCTGACTCGCCTGGAGGTGCCACAGTTCTGGCTACCCATTTTATATCTTTCAGCCCCCGACATTAGGGAAAAAAAAAAAAAAGAGTGAGGACAGTCCTCAGCCCCCTCTCTGGGATCTGCTGAATATGGCCTTTAAAGTATTAAACAACTGGGAGGAACAGGACAGGATAGAGACCCATAGTTGCCTGAGCTTCAATTTCAGGCCCTAGTAGCTGCCTTGAGGCTGTCATGCTCTGCTCCTCCAGTGACCGCAGCACCTGCTGCCTGACAGAGGACGACAATGGGCCCCATGGGCCCCCATCAACCACCATCAGGAGCCTGCTTCAAGTGTGGCCTGGAGGGCTACTGGTCCAAACATTGCCCCAACCCCAGCCTTTCGCCAGGACAGTGCCTCATCCGCAACATCTAGGGTCACTGGAAAAGTGACTGTCCCTTCACGCCATATTACCTAATTTTGCATAAAATGATAGGGCAGAATAACTAAACAGCAATTTTAGCTGGCTTCGTTGGAATACTCCATATAGGATCAGAGAGAACTCTTGACATCCGGTCCATGTAGGCTTCAGGAACAAAGTTGGTCTCATCAGACTCCACCTGGGCTTTCCAAGGCATTCAAACAACCTAAGTGTCCATCAATAATAACTGTATAAAAAGATGTGATGTATGCATATAAAATGGAATATTATACTATCAGCTTTCCAATCCTCAGATATGGAGGAAATTTATAATTCCATTTATACCACATCTAGGTCATGGGTAAGAAAATGTTTGCTCCTCCGTTGATCTATGTAGCCAACATCTGCATCAATAATATAGAAAATCCTTGAATTTCCTCAAATTATGTCCTGGAAAAAGTCCCCTACAGTTATTTCATTGTTTTCCTTTCCTTTCCAGTCTGATTTGGCTAATTTTAATGCCAAATTAAAATTCCAATAGGGAACAGTGGTAGAGAAAGAAATAGATGAGATAGTAATACATCACTCCTTAAGTCTTGTAGCCCTAGGAAAATCAAGTGTCCTCTGTGGTGGTGAAAAGAGATTATTTCCTGATGCAGGAGAACTCACAATGTAATGGAAATGCAGGGTTGTATTGCCATGGTTTTGATCCCTAGCACATGTTGGAATAGGGCCCGAGTCCTGTTTCATAAGCCTATATAAGTAACCTGGGCCTGGGTTCCAAGGAGGACCATGGATTTGTGGCTCATGCATGCACACTTCTCTGCCACACTGGGGGCATTTTGTGGCACCACCCTTTTAGAGATTTTGGGCCCAAGACCTGTTTCCTGTGGTTTCCTGAGGTGAGGTCCCCAAATTGTGTTTGCATGGAATAGCTGTGAGCCATCCACAAACTTCCATAACGGAGTTTCCCTTCACATATTTAAGTTGTATTCTGTTGTATAGTGATTTGTGCACTAGACAATGTAGCAGAAGTACACTGAAGCAAGTTGATTAACAGTTGATAAATGAATGTAATGTAACGGAATTAGCAATTGATTTATTCTCAAAATGTTTATACTTCAGTTAGTTTATGCTTTAGTTTGAGTTACCATGTTTATCCCTTCATCATATTGCTCTGTGCTATTCTCAAATAGTATCTCATTTAAACTCTTTTCTCCTTGATCTGCTTTGCAGATTTTCCAAAGACTGCCACCTTTTCCCAATGTATTTTTTTAAGCATAGAAGAACTGGGGTGTAGACCAGAGGTGCAATGGTTGAGAAGATTCACCAGAGAGAGTGGGGAGCAGAACAGGCAGATGTACTGAAATACACTGCTAAACGGAGCAGCAGGCATGACAGGAGAAGGCTGCTGCACCTTATGTGGCTTAGCTCCCTCGTGGGGGAATTGAACTCAGACTATAGTAGTGACGGAGCTGAGACTTACTCACTAAGCCACCAGCCAGGCCACTTTCCCAATAATTTCTCACTGCAGTATTGGCCATATAGAATTTAATAGAAAATGAATGTGTCTTTACTGATCAATGAATCATGTAACAGGCAAGTTTTAGATTTAAATTAATTGGTATGCATGTATAAGGAATATATACTACATGGTTGATATGAACAGCTTTTCTGGTTTTTTAGTGACTCTGAAATTATTATAACAAAATGGAAAATAACAAATGGCAGGGTTTCACATGGTAGCCCTGAAGGATAATACTTTTCAGATCCCTTTTATCCATCTCTTTTAATAAATAGGTCTTCATCACCTTTTTATGTTACAAGTTTGCATACTGAACCAGATTGCAATGAAATAACAGTCTAATGAAAAACACTATGTTTGATATAGATGTAGGTCATTCTGTGCCCATAAATTTTTCAGTAGGTGATGGAAAATTGGTCTCTAAGTAAGAGAGTTTTGGTTTATTTTCAAGTTAGGCTATAGTTTTGTATCTGTAAGCAAACCATTTACTCTCTCTTGTATTACCTTTCTTCTAACTAATTCTGTGAGTCATAGTCTCTTCCGGTCTTACCGATATTATTGCAAATAGCAAGATTTAATCTGGTGGGTTTGTTTTTAGTAGCTGAGTAGTATCCGTGTGTTGTGGGCCGTATCTTCTTAACCAACTCATCTGTTGTTGGACCCCTAGGTTGCTTCCATAACTTGAGTATTGAAAATACTATTACAATGAATATAGGGGTGCACATATCCTTTCATATTAGTGTTTTTGTATACTTCAGAGAGATATCTAAAGAATGGGATTGCTGGATCATAAGGTAGAACTATTTTTAGTGTTTTCAGAAATATCTATCCTACTTTTCTAGGAAGGGAAACAGTCTTTATTTCCACCAACAGTGGAGTAAAGACATGGATATAAGTTCTGAAATCACAAAATACACAGAAAAACAAAAATGACTGAGTTCCTTAATCAGCCTTAGAGACTTTTGTTAATTGAATTACATTGGCAAAGGAAACAAAAACAAATATAAGCAAATGGGACAATATTAAACTAAAAAGCTTCTATAGAGTGAAAGAAACCACCATTAAAAAAAAGACAAGCTAATGACTTGGAGAAAATACTTACATATGTCAGACAAGGGCTTAATATAGAAATTTTATAAAGAACTCATTAAACTCATTACCAAAAGAACAAATATATCCATTAAAAAGTGGACAGGGATGTTGAAGAGCGACTTGTCCACAGGGGACAGAGATGGCAGCAGGCCCATGAACATGTGTTCCTCTTCTCTTATTCAGAAAGCAAATCAGAAGCAAAATGAGCGATCATCTCCTATCTGTTAAGAGGGTTATTATCAAAATAGACAAGAAACAAGTGATGGTAAAGTTGTGGAGAGAAAAAATCTTTGTATATTGTTGTTAGGAATTTCGATTGTTGCAATCATGGAAAATAGTGTGGCAATCCCCAACCAAACTAAGAATAGAAATATCCGGCCTCCCCTGGTGGCACAGTAGTTGAGCGCTGGGCTGCGAAGCTGCCCACAGCATCTACAGCGCCGGTTCCATCCCCAGCCACCAGCAAGGGTCCCACATGGTGCGACAGACCTCTCCTGTCGTGCCTGCTGCTCCCGTCAGCAGTGTATTTCGTCACTCTGCCTATTCTGTTCTCCGCCCTGGCTCTGGTGAATTCTCTCACCCTCCCACACTTCTGACTGTACCCAGTGCTTGTATAAATAAATAAATAAGTCTTAAAAAAATGCAAATAGCAATTACGTCTACCAAGTTGCTCAGGATAGAAAGTTTGGCAGCATCTTTAATTTCTGTCTTTCCCTCACTTTCTATACCCATCCACATCAGCCCTATTAGCTAACATCCTAAGCAACTTACCACTCTGACCCACTTCCTCTCTCTTTGTCTACTGCAAGTTTCTCGGTTGTTTTCCCTGTTGCATTCTTGTTCTCCTACAATCTAGTTTCCCCAATGCAAAGAGATTTTTCTCAAACACAAATTATTCAATTCACTCCACTCTCCAACATCTCTCTCCATTTTCACAATTAGCATGAAGTTCAGGCCATCACCCTGAATTAGGAAGTTCTGAGTGACTAGTTTCTGTGAATATCTGTGACCTTGTCTCACAATTCCTTCTCCTTTGTCCACATGAAACACTGACCTCCTTTTTCTTACTGAAGGGTGATTCAGTCATTTCTGCCTTTCTGTGCTCCCCTCTGCAGTTATGCTTTCTCCCAAACTTTGCTGTATGCATCCTGGTCTGTAAATAGAGTTCATATTGTCATTTATTGAAGCCTTATAATTTCCATCAAAGAATAATGTTTTCATAGCTTTACAGATACATACATTTTATTAAAAATATCCTGAAGGGTTTCATATTTTGATGTTATCCTAAATGGCATTGAATATTCAATTGGATTGTTTTGATCCTTTGTACAGATCCTATCACCATTTGTTATTTCTCCATTGGATATTTTAAAACTTATTTATATTGCTTTTTTTACCTGTCACTGAAAAGTCAGTTTTACCACAACATTCTCTCTATATCTTGATCACTAGAACACTATTAATTCTACAAAAGTACAGTGTAGTTTCTCAATTATTAGTCATTGTTTATTTTGAGTGAATGTCATATATAGATAACCTTGGAAAAAATGATTAACCTCTTTTCTCTAAATCTCCTTCCTCAGATACTTATTAATATATTTGTAAGTGCACATATTGATATATGTAATATACATAGAATTAAAACAATGATACTTATACTTCCTGATATTTATCACTATGAAATCACTTTATTTTGGCTAAAGTGTTAAAAGCAACCTAGAAAACAAAGTGTTCTGAATTTCCTAACATTTTTGTTTAGTTTTTAAGCACATTGGTATTGTTATGACCTATTGTATTTGTCAGTTTATTCCTTCTCAAATGAACTATTGTGTATATAGTATTATTATTTAAAGTTATTTTTCTACTAAGCTGGACTCCATGACACAATTTTAGCCCCAAAAAGGAAAGACATGCTGAAAAAGAATCCTGAAATTACCTCTTGAAAATTTCAGAATTTAAACCTTACTAGTTCATTCCAACACTAGTAACTGTGCCTCCTTTTTTTTTTAAATTTTTTTAAAGATTTATTTTATTGGGCCTCCCCAGTGGCGCAACGGTTGAGCGCTGGGTTGCGAAGCTGCCCGCGGCCTCTGCAGAGCCAGTTCCATCCCCGGCTGCTCCCCGGCCACCGGCCACCGGAGGAGGGTCCCACATGGTGCGCAGACCTTTCCTGCCGCCCGCTGCTCCCCTCAGCAGTGTACTTCGGTCCTTCTGCCTGCTCTGCTCCCCGCTCTGGCTCTGGTGAGTTCTCTCACCCTCCCGCGCTTCTGACTGTACCCAGTGCTTGTATAAACAAAACAAACAAACAAATAAATAAATAAATAAAACATGCCTCTATTAAAAAAAAGAATTAGATAAATTAAAGTATATACATATTATGGAATATTTTGCGGTTATTAACAGCATGAGATAGACCAATACATGCTGACATGGCAACTTCTGCAAGTCATAGCACTACTAAGTAAAAAGCAAGATTCAAAGCCACATACACGGACACAGACACACAGATGTGAGTATATATGTGCATGCATGTGTGCTATGGATTTCTGTGTGTATATGTGTATATTGATAATAATTTCATGAGCGTATGAATTTGAAGATGTGTGGAATCATCTCTGTCTATCAGAAGGAAGTTTAAGGGGAAAGCGTCTGAAGGGAATGGAGTTTGTTTGGGGGTCAAGGTGCCCTTCGTTCTGACTCAGTCCTTAGCTCCAGGAGATCTGTGATTGGGGAGATGGGTCCTTTTGGGCTGTGAGGTTGGTTTCAGTTGACATGAAACTGAAGCACACATTACAGTATATTACATATTACAGCATAGCCTTTTTAAAGACACCAATTCAAGGGTTTCATTTTAACTTTGGGGAGTATCTACACATGACAAAGCAAACCACACATACCCAGGTGAGTTTCATTGTCAAAACCATTGAAACTGGGACCTCCCCAGTGGTACAGCGGGTTGAACGCAGTGCTATGAAACTGTCCGTAGCCTCTGCAGCACGGTTTCGATTCCCGGCTGGCCAGGGAGATACCCACATGGCGTGGCAGACCTCTCCTGCCTCGCCCGCTGCCCCCTTCAGCAGTGTTTTCAGTCCAACTGCCTGTTCTGTTCCCTGCTCTGTCTCTGGTGAATCTGCTCACCCTCCTGCACCTCTAAATAAATCTTTAAAAAAAAAAAACCAACCATTGAAAATGGCTTGGATCCATCTGGTAGCAAGGTGGTGAAAATAGGTCCACACCTTGCTATCCACTGCTTAACTGAGCACCTCTACTTTTAGACTTCGTGGGGAGGTGTATAATTCTGCACCTTTGTCTCTTGGTTTCTGACGTGCGTCTCCTGTCTTGGCTTCTTGGACCAGATACACAGAAGGAAGCCTCCACAACCTGGGCCTTCTAGAACATGGTTCCTGAGATTCTACCAACAATGCCTAAGCATCCAAAGAGCATGTCCACAGGGCAGTCCACAAAGAGGATTTGGGAGACATTACTGCCTTGAAAAAATTAACTTTGCAGAAGCATATTATTTAGTTTTGTCCAGTTTCCCTAAAATTCTCCAAAGAAAGTGCTTGTCTTCACGCTAGAATGGCAAGGAACTTTTTTTTTCCCAAGAATTAAAACAGGAATAAGACAAAAAAATCTGGTGTCTGTTACTTTTATAATAGATGGAAAATGGGTTATCTTTGTTTTACGCTGACCCACAGAATGACAAAAACCAAGATTTTATGTTTTTTATATGAAAGTTTCTATTGCTGAAAAAAGTTTTAAAACTATTGCACTGAAGTAAGTCATAAAGATATGATTTAGTTATAAAGTAAATTCATCTTTTTTCCATCCTTCCTTCCTCCCTCTCTCCCTCCTGCCTCTTCTTTGCTTGTCTCTTCTCCTTCCTTCCTACTCTTCACTTGCCTTTCACTTGTTTGAGGACACATCACACATCTTCTCCACATGGAAGACTGCCTGGGCGTTTCCCTCTCTTCTTTCCTGAGGGAACCCAAATTACGTTGAATAATACATTAACTCTAGGGAACATCTCACGATTGGCTCCAAGTGCAGGAGTCCATTCCCTTACCAGAGGTGGGTCAAGGAGAAAACGTATAACCCGGTGTTGTCCAGTGTGCGTAAAAGGAATTCTGCTGGTGCTACTTGGAAATATCCCCCTTCCTGGTAGGGAAGAAAGGTGTAAGAAGAGGCTTTTTGCTTCTCTCTTCCTTTTGTGACTATTGGGCTGTCCCATGATGCCTGCAACTGGGCCAGCCGTCCTGCCACATCCCAGGGTGCTCCCTTGCCCTAGAGCCAGTGATAGCAGAGTAGAGGGACAGAAAGAACGTGGGACTGGAACAGTCCCAGCCTTCTCGAGCATTCCTAAGTAAACTAGAATTTTCCTAATGGTTGAAGTCAGGTTTTTCTGTGACTTGTAGCCACAAAAGTATTTCCCTGTACACCTGGGCTCTAAAATCAAGTGGAAGGCTCTATTACATTAAATAGAAAAGTAATCGTGTTAATTATGATGACAGAAATATGATCAAAGAGCGTTGGCTCCACCCAAGACTGATAGTAGCACTGTTGGAAGGGGCTGGGGAGAGCGCCCCATTCTGTCTCCCAGGAGGAGGGGCGGGTTTGGTGAGTCATCTGTGGTCACTGCTAAATAATCCTGAGCAAGTTTTTAATTTTTTGAAGATTCATTTATTTATGCCTACAAGAACTGGGGTACAGGCCAGAGTTCTGGGGGGTGAGAAGATTCACCAGAGGTAGAGCCGGGAACCGAACAGGCAGATTGACTGAAACACACTGCTGAGGGGAGCAGCGGGGAGACAGGAGAGGTCTGCTGCGCCATGTGGGTAGCTCCCTGGCTGGCTGGACATCGAACTCGTGCTGCAGAGGCGACGGATGGATTCATAGCTTCCGTCTTAACCCCTTGTGCCACCAGGGAGGCCCTGAGCAAGTTTTTAAATCCAAGTAGACCCGTTTTGCTGTTTTAGTGGCTTTCTGGAGTTTTCATTGACATAGTTTTGGAGAAGACAGGGCTATTTGCCTCTGTTTGAGTTTGATTTCCCAACTTGTCCAGCAGCAGCGGGCCTGCGCAGTGGGCATGGCCGCCCCCACCTGCCCGTCCGACCTGCCGCACCTGCGCTGCACCCCCCAGACCACGCATCCGCGCAGTGCATTCGTGGCTGCTTTGCTCCCTCCGGCTTCTGGGACTTTGGGGTGGGGTTGGGGCTGCTGGGACCTGGTCTCTCTAGATCCAGCCAGGAGTCGTCATCTATGCATTTATCTGGGTTCCACTCGGGCCCGCAGAGGAGGTGAGCCGAGGGCGAGGGGAGCTGAGGACACCTCCCTGAGGTTGGCTGACCGCGGAGGGCAGTGGAGGACCCAGGGCGCGAGGGCTGGATGTGGAGAACTGGGGGGCATTTGGGGTTCGTACTGGGCCAGGAGGAATAGAGGGGTCCGGACTCGTTCCTGAGCGTGACCCTCCGTGTCCGCCTCCAGGGGCTGAAGCACGGCCTCCTGCGCCGCCCCCCCCCACCCCCACCCCTCCGGGCGCTTCTGCGCCCCTGGCCTGGATGTGTTTACCACAGCGGGTTTACATGGAGTTTGGGGAGCAGGGAGCATTTTCTGGGCCTGACGACCCTCTCCCGCCCTGGTCTAGCCGGCTGGAGGCAAAGCTACCCCAGAGGCCGGGTCTGAGCAGCTACCCCCCCCTTCTCACCCCTCTGTGGCCCTGGAGGTGGGGGAGAGGATGTGAGGAGGGCGCTCAGCCTTTGCATCTCTCCAGGCATCCTTCAGAAGGAAGAAGATCCTCCTGCATCAGAGTCTGTTTAGGCTGGGCCGGTTGGAATGGAAGCCCCTGCCCAGGACAAGCACATCCTTAATGTCCGCGACTCTTTCCGGAGAAGCTGAATTCAGATTTGTTGTTTGGCGTCGTTCGCCCAGAATAACACTCACCGCTTCCTGGGTTCAGATCCTCACTTTCGTTATCTACGAAATTACCTCCAGTGGAGACTTTGTGTTTGGTTCACAGTTTGAGTCAGGGAGCAAGACGCCTCCAGCTTCACTCTGGGGAGTCGGCGCTTCTGGGCCTCTGCGCCCCCCACCCCAGCGCTTCAGGAGGGTTAGTTTCTGGGAAAGCTGCTGTGGGATCAGGCTGCGCTGACTCTGTGGTTTGCTCTGGGAAGTCTGCACATTTCATACTATTACCTATTCCCATCACAGCACAGAGTTATTTCTGCTTTTCATTTATTTTACCGTCATTTTCTAGTTTTTCAGTGTACAGGTTTTTCTTCATTAACTGTTTCCCCAGGTATTTCATTCTTTTTTGATGCAATTGTACAATTTTTTTTTTATAAATTTTATTGTTATATTCCCCATACAATTGCAGCCCCCCATTCTGACCCCAATCCCTCCCCTCCCGCCCCCGCCCCCCTAAAAGTGTCTCTGGTTCATAGTTTTTTGTTGATTTTGATTTTCACTTTCTTATAGTTATTCATTTTCCTGGTCCCTTATTTTCCTATGGATGCTTTCTGATGGGTCGTAATGAGGGTTTAGATACACAACTGAGTTTTGTGTCTATACTGATTGTGTGTTCTGTCACACAATCTTTTACTGGGTTCATCTTTTCTAACCGTTTGCCTTTTTTGGTGGCGTGATGCTTCCTGGCCGGGGATTGCACTCAGGCCACAGTGGCCTCCGACAGCTTCATAGCACTGAGAGACGAATCCCTGAACCCCCAGGAAGGACAGAGTCTTCCTTTGTGTGCTGCTGCTTGTTGGGGGCCAGCTGCAGCAGTCTGGGTGTCAGGGGTTCCTGAAGGATGGGAAGGCGTGGGCACAATTGTAGAGAAATGGTAAGGGAGGGGCAAGGGCGAATGAGGAGACGCAAACAGTCAGGGTGCAGGTATCATCCTGCTGAGGGTCTCAGCAGTCCTTTATACTAAGCAAATCGTGAGTGCACAAGCATAAGGTAGGAAGATAATAATCATCACATGCTCTTTTTCAGGAGCAGCCAAGGGTCTGTTTGCCTTCCGGCAGAGGTGTAACATTTACTATTCTTTGTCTTAAAGAAGGCACAGTTGCTAAACAAATGTTTTCAAAATAGTTATTTACTTTAAACAATCCAACAGTTATTGTATTACTAGCAAAAAAGCCTATGTGTCTGCAACTAACATTTCTAAGTTTGCCATGGTGAACAATTAACTAAGGGCTGAGGGAAACAAAGGGTAGGAAGTTACCTGGGGGAAGAGAGACAAAGAGATTATCTCTAACTAACCTATAAAGTTTAGACTAATGTCGGGGACCAGCCTCCGGCAAAATGTCCTGTCAGGGGTTCCTGAAAGGATGAGATGGCCTCCGCGAAAACAAATGAACTGAAACTTAGGGGCTGAGGGGAAGGGAATGAGGAGACACCGACACTTGGTGAGGTGTTAGTATCTTCTGCCGAGAGGCTCAGCAGGTTCTTTATTTATACATTTTTTGCAAGTAGTGAGATTGTTATAGAGCAACCCCGATATAAAACAGGTTGCCTGGCTGTGGGTCCTCACCCGCGCGCTTAAAAGGGACTTATGAATACTCCACTACAGGCACACACAAAAGGTTAATAAAAGGTTTATTTACAAGCACACACACAGTGATGGGCTGACCCAGGGTAAACGTCTCTGCCTCATGTAGGAGGTCACAAGTGGCAGCCATAGCACGCAAACATGGAGGCCATCCCTTAGTGGTGTGGTCCAATTGTTTGGACAGATATGCAACGGGCTGCATTTCTGGCCCCAACAATTGGATCAGCACTCCTAGGCCAACCCCCTGTCTCTCATGTACATAAAGTCTGAATGGCTTCCTCAGATCCGGAAGCCCTAATGCTGGTGCTGAAATCAACTTTACTTTTATTTCATCAAAAGCCTTTTGACAATCCGGAGTCCAAGACAAAGGTTCAGAGTCCAGGCCTTGGAGAGCATCATATAAAGGTTTTGCTATTAGTCCAAAATTAGGAATCCAAATCCTACAAAACCCCGCCATACCCAAAAATCCGCGCAACTGTCGCCGGTTACTGGGGATTCTAAGGGCTGAAATTACCTGTTTTCTTTCCGTCATCAGGCTCCGTCTGCCTTTCTTGATTTTAAACCCCAAATACGTCACAGTTTGTTTGCATATCTGTGCCTTGTTAGGTGACACGTTGTAGCCACATTCTGCCAGGTGGTTCAGTACCACTATGGTATTTTCCAGACAAGATTCGTAGTCTGGACTTGCAATCAATAAATCATCTACATATTGCAATAAGACACCCTGGTTTAGTTGAACCTTCCTGAGATCCCTGGCCAGTATTTCCCCAAAAATAGTTGGGGAGTTCTTAAATCCCTGTGGAAGCACAGTCCAGCAATACTGGAGAGTGCTCTTGGACTTAGGGTCCTGCCACTCAAAGGCAAAAAGCAGTTGATCCTGGACATCAATTGGGATACAGAAAAAGGCATCCTTCAGGTCTAATACTGAAAACCACCCATAGTCACCAGGTATGGCAGTTAATAGGGTGTACGGATTAGGCACAGTGGGATGTAAATCCTGAACAATATCATTAATAGCTCTTAAATCTTGGACAAAACGGTACTCGCCTGTATGGGGTTTCTTCACTGGCAGAATTGGAGTATTGTACGGTGAGCGACAGGGCCGAATGAGTCCAGATTGAAGGAAACTTTTCAATACTGGCTCAATTCCCCTCAAGGCCTTAAGGGGTATTGTTTCCTTTTCGGGGTTCTGCTCCCCTCTATCACTTCTATCTTTACAGGCTCTGCATTTTTCGCACGTCCTGGGGTTCCATCAGCCCATACCCATTTACTTACACTTTCAACAATTTCTGGAGGTAAAATTTCACTTTTTGGTGGAACATCTTGAGTAAGCAACATCTGGAACCGCAGAGCATGCTCTGGAGGAAACTGTAGGTGAAGCCTCTGATTTTTGGGTGAGAATATAATTCGTGCATTGAGCTTACTTAAAAGGTCCCGACCAAGGAGAGGGATTGGACACTCTTCCATGTATAGGAAGCTGTGCTGGAGCTGTGTGGTGCCCAACCGGCACTCCAAAGGTGGCAGGAAGGGTGTCTGTTGTGACTTCCCTGTAACCCCAATGACTGCTGCAGTCTTTTTGCTCATTTTAGTTAATTTCGAATTCAAAACTGAGTATGTTGCTCCAGTGTCCACCAAGAAATCAATCAGACGATCCCCCACAGCGAGGGTTACCCGGGGCTCCGAGGGGGTTATTTTGATGGGTTTAAGATCTAGTGGAACCCCTGGGCACCCCTATTCTTCATCTGAATCTTCTCCATGAACTATTATTTGTCTCCTTTCCTCCACACTTGGCTCCAGATTCCTTCTACTCTGTCTATATTCCCTCCTATCTTCACCTGAGACCTTACTCTGTGCTATCACTGGTCTCCTGTCCTCTGTGCTGGGCTCTCGATTCCTTCTCCGTCCGTATTCCCTATCATCATCTGAGCCTCTACTCTGTGCTAACATCTGTCTTTTTTCCTCTCTCCTTGGTTCCTGGTTCTGTGTACTCCTCCTATATTCCCTCCTGTAACCCCTACGTGAATCATCCTGTCGTGGTGTCCTCGGTCTTCTATCCTGCCTTCTGTAATTACTGCGTCTGCCTCTTTCCTGTAACCTGGGACAACTGTACTTCCAATGTCCCTCTTCCCTACAGAAAGCACACTGATCTCTTCCCAGGGGTTCACGTCTCTGTCCATTACTGTTTTCCCGAAACCATGGCCTGTGCTTTCTTTGTACAAAAACAGTCGCAGGTTTCGGTCTCCTGTCCTCTCTCCTGTCCTCTCTATTATTATAAACCTTAAATGCTAAGTCCACTACCTGGGACGGACTCATTTCTGTGACGCCGTCTACCTTTGCTAACTTTCTCCTTATGTCCGGAGCACTATTTGTGATGAACGCCATAGTGAACACACGAGCATTTTCTGGGGCATCCGGATTTATATCCGTGTGGTCTGTATACGTCTGAATAATCCTCTCAAGGAATTCTGATGGATCCTCATTAGCCCCTGTGTAAGTTCCAATATTTTGTTAAAATTTTTATGTTTGGGGATTCCCTGCTCTAGTCCTACCAATAAACATTTTTTATACAGATCCAACTTCGCCAGTCCTCCATTGTTGGGGTCCCATTCAGGATCTACCTCTGGGACAGCAATCTCTGGCTCTGGGGATTGGCTATCCTGTTGGCGGAGACGTTCAGCCTCCTCCCTGGCTTTCCTCACTACTATCCTCCGCTCATCTAGACCTCGTAAAACTTGTAACATCAACTGTATATCTGCCCAGTTAGGGCGGTGGGAGAGAAAAACGGAGGCAAACAAGTTCGCCATCCTCTTAGGAGCCTGCCGGTACGAGGGAACAGAGTTCTTCCAAGTTAGGAGGTCCCCGGTGCAAAAAGGACGGTGCGACCAAAAGTACCCAGCAGGTCTCCCCTCTTCATTCACGCCACCTATCGGCAACTTGTGAAGAGGAAACTGTCCTGCCACAGGGCGATCTTTACTGCCAAAATGGGTGCTGCTCCTAGTGTGGGGAGGAGACGCCATGATAACTACCTCCCTGGAGGGCAATGGAGGCTGTGAAGCCTCAGGAATCTGTGCAGGAGGGGCCTCAGGAGGGGCCTGGTCACATGGTGAAGGCCTTTGTCCTGAAGCCTCAGGAGTCTGTGTGGGAGGGGCCTCTTCACCTGGAGAGGGTCTTTGTCCCCATGAGTTTAAGGTATTTAGCAAATGAATCTCCTCCTCCTCTTCTAACTCTGCCCTTCTGCAGTCCTCATGGGAAGGAGAACGTTTATCTCTTCCCTGCATCATTACCCTAGCCTTCACCTCCACCATATCCCATTTATGAAGAGCGGCCTGTATCTGGTCCTGCATACTCTTAAAAGCTGACTCAAAAACGTTACGATTATCATCCCTCACACTGTCAATAGTCAAATCAAAAGCCTGATTTTGTCGTTGCACTTGATCCTGCATGCTTTGAAAAGCTGACTCAAAAGCCTGATTTTGTTGTTTCATAGCTAAGTTAAGAGCTTGAATTTGTTGCAGCACATTCTCAGTATGGGAAGTATAACCACTACTTCTCATAGAAACAAGAATGTAGCACATGGCGCCTATGCACATTACCAAAAAAAACACCCAGAAGCACAGACTGCAAAGGGATGGCTTGTAAACCATTCACATATGTATACAGAATTAAAATCATGTGCCATATGCTAGGTTTAATCCAATTATTTACACTTATCAAACTGGTGGTAATATTTAACGGAAAAAGGCTACTTAAATTCAAGGCCGGAAAAAAACTGAAAGAACTCAAGTTAGGGATTAAACTGCTGAAGTTCATGGTTGGGGCCACGTTTGGGTCAAAACCACACCCACAAGAGCCGTATGCGCGGAAAAAAAAAGACTTTTCAAGACGTGAAACAAAGAGTTTCACTGCCAGTCCTGCAGACCTAATGCGGTTTTATGGTGACCAACGCAAGAAAAATTACTTTGGGTTGGTCAACCACCGGTGAAACTTGCAAAGCACGTTGGGCGCCAAGCTGTTATAGAGCAACCCTGATATAAAACAGGTTCCATGGCTGTGGGTCCTCACCCGCGCGCTTAAAAGGGACTTATGAATACTCCACTACAGGCACACACAAAAGGTTAATAAAAGGTTTATTTACAAGGGAAAAGGAAATAAGGAAAATGTACAACTCAGGGAGAAAATAGGGAAATAAAGTCTTTAATGCGTCCTACCCGATCCGATGACCTGGAAACCCAAAGTCACTCTCAGAGCTGGCCAGACGCTGCTAGCTGGTGGAGAGCCAAAAAATGGGGACCCCCCCCCCAAAGCCCACGTGTCTGCCTTTTATATCCACCTGGCTGCTTAACCCCACCCTCAGGTCCCAGCCACCTTCCCTTTGGTGGTGATGGGATTTGGAGTTCCCAGTGTCTTTGGCTTTGACCTGGGGTGGGGGTGGAGTCCACAAAGCCTATATGGAATTAGCTTTGGGACATCCCTTTTCTCCCTAATCTCTTTTTCTATGGGCTTTTGGCCACTACATGCTTTCAGTAAGAAGGCAACCTTCAAGGTCAATAAAAAAACTAAGCCTTACACTAGAACTCATTGTTTCAGCTAAACAATAACCTAAGACAGTGGATAGCTGCCAGTACATCCTTATCAGCTAAAGCCTAAGCAAAAAAAGACTTTTCTTATTCTCATGGCCTTCACAGCAGGAGCTGGCTGCTACTCAGCTATCAGAACTTTTTTTATTTAGAAACTCCTAACTCAAATAGCTTTATTTAAAAACTTTCCCAAGAAACTTCAAGGGAAGGCAAAAGAAGGACCCACTATAATTATTGTATTGTAATGCTTGTCAGGCATGTTCAACAAACCATCTCCCATTGTCAAGTGGGCCAAACTGCCCAACAACTAATTTCTAAACAAACACTTTTTCGTGCTATTTACTTACAGTATGCTGATACATATACTTTATTGCCTAATATACTTTCTGATAAATTTTTCTGTCTCTATGACCAAGAACAGAAAGCAAAGGGATGCCAGATCTTCAGCCCCACGGTGTGAGGCCTTTTCTCTTAGCTGCTTGTCAGTATCCTATCTGGCTGGAGCAACAAGGCCTCCTGCAGCAGACTAACATATAACTAATTGATTAAAGTAAAAAACAGAAGGCTTTTATATAGAAATCATCATCTATAGTATATTGTTTTAATATTGATTGGATATTAAGGATCCAAGGGCCTGGAGGGCGTTAATGCCAGGCAAGCGGCACTGACTCTTCCCTAGCCCCCAACTCTCAATTAAGGGAAGTCTCCTGATCTAAACAAAGAGTTTTCTACCTATCACTTCTCTACTTTATCTAGTCAGCCTAGTTTCCGTATTTAACTGTAAGATCAAGGGGCAATTTCCTCTTCCATAAGGTTGCTGGTTGTTGTTCTAAGGAGCTACAAATATTTTATTGGGCAGGAGTGGAGATGGTGATAGCCTTTGATTCTCAAAAATGGTCAATATGTGACATATCAGTAGTTGTAACATTGACCATTTCCGAGTGCATTATTTGTGCTGCTCAACCATTCACAAAATTGCTGTTGTCTTATTCTTGAATGTATACTCTAACAGCTACCATACCAATTGTCACATCCAAGGAAATTAGCCCTAAACAAACAGGAAGAATTAGCAGGAGTCAACTATGGAGTCTCCTGGTTTATCAGGAATTTTCTTATACTTGGAGCGTGACTCACCTCTGCCACCCAACTGTTATCTTTAAAGTAAAGGAATATTTTTCTCCAATTAGCTCTTGCCTCAAAAGACCACATCTCTATATCAAAGACTTGGCTGATAGATGTTTACAATCTTTTGTTTCCAGAAGTTTTTCACTGGTTAATGTAAAGCCAAATGTTGAATTGCTGCCTTTTTGGCAAAGGACTACTAATTTTATGAAAAATGTAATATTTGTATCATGCAGTGCCATTTGTCATCAAAATGGTTATTCAGTGATTGATCAGTATTTGCAGTTTTACTTTTAAATGCGTATTTTAGCAATGATAGAAACTAGCCATAAACAAATGAGGAGAATCTTGGAGTCAGCTAATGAGATTCCTGATTTTTCAGAAATCTGCCCCAAGCCCAGACTGAAAGGTCCATGCAGGAGGCCTGAATGCAAAAACCCACCAGGTAGCCCACCTGGGGGCAGGAATGTGGAAAACCTGCCTGGAGGACTCAGACAATGAGCCTCCCCCCCTTCCCCTAGGAGTCTCTTCTCAGACAAAGAACCTCTACCTGTCCCAGGAAACTCCCCTGCCCAACAAACTTTTTCCCGCCATAGGAGCCCAACTTCCCACCTGACCCCTCCTTACCCTATAAAACCCTGCTTCCCCCTAACAACGTGCACGGCTTCACTGACCCCCACCTTGGGTGTATGAGGTCCGCCCTGGGCGCAATAAACTTTCCCTCGCTTTGAGAAATGTAGCCTGGCTCTCCTTTTCTTTACTGCACCGAACCTTTCACGGACTTTTGTCAGACATGAGTAGCGGGGCTCCCAATAGCTGCTCACTTACACGGGATTCCCAGATTGTGTCACAGAACCCTGCCCTTTGGGCCACGGTGTGTGGGTGGGGGCAGAGCCAGGGGCCGCATGCCACGGCCCAGGGAGTGGCTCATGGCAGAGGCCTGCTCAGCAGGCTCCGTGTCATGGCTGCGTCCTGCACCGTGCAGTCACTCACACTCCTTCTGATATGTTCATGTGACTGTCAATATTAAGACAATGGAAGGGCCTCCCTGTGGTGCCAGGGGCAACCTGCAGCCTCAGCAGCACAAGTTCCATCCCCTGGCCGGCCAGGGAGGTGCAGACCTCTCCTGAGCCGCCCCTCAGCAGTGCATTTCAGTCAGTCTGCCTGTTCTGTTCCTTACTTTGTCTCTGGTGAATCCTCTCCCCCCCCACACACCTCTAGCCTGCACCCCAGCTCTTGGATGCATAAATAAATCTTTAAAAAATATATCTCCACCCCACACAGGGCCCTACAGGACACGCAGATGCTGGGACTCAAAAGTGCAAACGCTTCCCAAAGCCCCTGCCCTCCACTCCCCACTGCCATGTCCTCCATGAGGGCGTCCTCAGCTCTTTCTCCAAGGCGAGTCCGAATCTGTCCACTGAGCTGCATCCTCGCTACCACCTCCTTGCAGGCGTGTCCTTTCTCACCTGGCTTGTTGCAGCAGCCTCCTAACAGATCTTATTTTATCTGTCCCTCCTTCTAGAACATTCCGGACACAACATTCCTGGAGGCTCCTGCTGGCTCCACACCTTGCCGACCTGGCAGGTCCAGGTATGGAGACGCCTGTCAACAAAGAGGTTTGGGTCCGACAGTACCACAGAGCACCCCTAAGCTCCGGTCTCGGGCTCCCACTTTCCTGGCGCATGTCCCCCAGGCAGGACAGGGATGTCCTATTGTTAGGGGGAAAAGGATGTCCCAAAGCAAATTCCATATAGGCTTTGTGGACTCTACCCCCAGCCCAGGTCAAAGCCAAAGACACTGGGAACTCCAAATCCCATCACCACCAAAGGGAAGGTGGCTGGGACCTGAGGGTGGGGTTAAGCAGCCAGGTGGATACAAAAGACAGACAGTGGGCTTTGGGGGGGCTCTCCATTTTTGGCTCTCCGCCAGCTTGCAGTCCGGCCAGCTCTGAGAGTGACTTTGGGTTTCCAGGTCTTCAGATCGGGTAGGACGCATTAAAGACTTTATTTCCCTATTTTCTCCCTGAGTTGTATATTTTCCTTATTTCTTTTTCTCTTGTAAATAAATTTTATTAACCCTTTTGCGTGTGTCTATAGTAGAGTATTCATAACTCCCTTTAAAGCACGCAGGTGAGGACCCACAGCCAGGAACCCGTTTAATATCGGGGTTGCTCTATAACACCTTAGGCCTCCTTCCCTTCTCCTTCCAGGGCATCTGCCCTTGGGCTGTTGGGGCTCCCCGAGATGCCCACAGGGGCGGTGCATGGACCCTGCCGGACAGTCAGTTGTGCTGCTTGTTTGAGTCACTGGGACAGCTCAAGTATTTATCCTTTTGCGGAAAAAAAGTTACATCCTCGCCTCAGCCTCAAACTATTCAAAAAAGTGTGGAAGGGCCAAACTCAAGGCTGGGACTTAGGCGGCTGCACAGGAAAGGGAGCTTCTGTGGGGGTAGGGAAAGGGAGCACCTGCTGGGGGTAGGGGGAGCCCAAGAAATCAGAGCTAGGCCTTGGCCAAGACCCCAGACCCGAGCCCTGGCGGGGGCGGCAGTCCAGGAAAGCCCCTGTGAAAACCCCTGGGCGCCGGGAGGGGGGAGGGACGGGGACGCGGGAGGGAGCGCGCTCTGCACTTCAGGGTCACAGGGAAAAGGGGGTCTTTCCCTGCCATGGATGGCTTTGTGGGAATCTGGCAGAACTGGGAGATGCGAAGGGCGGTGACCGGTGCGCATCAGGTCCAGGCTGCGCGGCTTTCGCTTTCCTGGCGCGGGCGCGATGGCTCCCGCCCCCATCAGGACGGGAAACTGAGGCACGGAGGTCGACAGGCCCCAGGTCCGGGGGAGGGCGCAGTAGTAACAATGGGCGAAGCGGGCCCCTGACCCCGCGGTCTGCCCGCCTTGCGGGCCCGCCTGCCACACCCCTGCTCCCGCCCTCCCCCGCTGAGCTGCGGACCCCAGAGCCGCCCCGGGCGGCCACGACGTCCGGCCCCTGCGGGCGTCCACGCGCGGTCCTGGCCCACGCCCCAGTGTGGCCCCAGCGCCTGCGCGCCGCGACCACAGCCCCCCAAACGGAGCCGCGGACCGGAAGGCCCGCAGTCCCCGCGCCCGGTCCGCCCCGAAGGGCGCATGCTCCCCGGGACCCGGGCGGGGCCGCCTCGGCCGCCCCGGCCGCCCCCCTCCCGCCCGCGCCTCCCCCGCGCCTGCGCACCCGCGGTGGCTGAGGCGCCGGCTCCGCAGAACCCGGCCTGGGTCTGGCTGGGGAGGGGAGTCTTCGCGGGGACCCGCGGGCGGCGGGAGGGGCCGGGACGGGGGCGGGGGGCCACGACGCAAGTGGCAGGAAAGCCGGACCCCTCTCTCCCCAGGGGGAGCCGAGCCCCACCCGCCCCCAGCTGAGTCGCCTGGACAGGCTCAGTCAGGCCACACAGGAGCTCAAGCGAGTTTCCTGCGCCCTGGGACTGGGGGCGAGGCACAGGCAGAGAGCAGAATACCAAGTTGAGAGGGGGGAGCTGGGCAGCCTTGGGGTGTGTGTGTGTGTGGGGGGGGCAGCGACAGGTGGAGCTCAGCCTGGAAGTGCCTGAAGCAGAGATGAAAGGACATTGCGGGGAGCTTTTGGGGTGGGGTGAAGGGATTTGGGGCTACTAGGGCTCCGTAAATGGCAAGAGGCCCATGCCATCCCCGGGGAGAGGCGGGAGCCAGAGGGAGCTCAGGAGAGGGTTTGGTGGAGAAACCTGGGGTCAGACCAGCCTCTAGCACCGCAAGCCTTGCTAGTGGGGAACACGTGGAGCCGCCTCTCAGGGACAGTCTCCCCTTCCCTCTGTCAGGGCGCCGTGGATAGGGTGACCTTCGGTCCCCCCAGGCAGCGTGGCTGTGGCAGGACCGTGTGACCGTGCCCTCTGCCAGGCACCCTGGACATGGCTTGTGTATTTATCTGTCACCCGGTCGCATCCTCCTGGCATCGCAACAGCTAGGCAAGTGCCAGGCCGAGCCATCCCTGGGCCTAATCCTCGTCCTGCAAGCGGGGGAGCCCCCCCCTCAGCCGTTGTCACCCCCTCTTCTGTTTCAGGGCTTCCTGGAGTGGCCCAGAGCACCCCAGCAGACGGCCATCGTCCTGGTGGTGTGTGTGCTCTCCCTGTTCTGGTGTTGACTGGGATGCCCTTGGCGCTTTTCCTCTGACCATGGTGCCACTGCCGCCAAGGGTTCTGCACGTCGGGGAGGAAGTGACCGGGCTAGCAGCAGGACAGGCCACTGAGGCTGACCAAGTGCCCTCTCAACACCCGGGACATTACTTTTGTTGCGTTTAACCTTTTGGGGAGGCTTTGCACCCGTGTCCCTGAACGAAGTCATCCTTGATGCAAATGTTTTCTATCCCACTGGGAGGGGGCAGGGATTCGCCCGGTGGCCCCAGCTGGAGGTGCAGCGGGACCTCACAGAAGGTAGACAGAGGTAGCTCTGGGGGTGGACAGTGCTAGTAGCTTCCTGACCTGTGTCCTTGGGACGTAGGATATTTCTCCAGATACTGAACCCCCTTGTTTCCGGAGGAGTCTCTTGTCTGTTGAATTCGGGGTCATGTGAGGACTCACTCACCCTTTTATCTGCTTGTAAAGAGTCGGTTCCTTGACATTTGGAAAAAGGCCTCCGTTGAGGGATCACATCCTGGAGCCAGGGAGGGCTGACTCTTGGCTGCCGTGTATCTGTTGCTTTTTATTTATCCTCATGATGGATTTTGTTGCTAGAAAATCCTCCCACTCAGCCATTGCCATGTTTGCCTTCATTTTTACCATGTTACCCTTCCCTTTTTGGTCGATTTGTAAGTGTTGGATTAGTTGACTCTGGCTTCTCCAAAGAAACAGCATCAGGATGGATTTATATCCATTTCCCTCCAGCTTTGCGATGTTTCCCATTATTAGCTCTTGGGTTTGAAAAAATGTGTTTCTACTCCTCGTGTCAATGTGGAGGTTGAATCCTTTGTGTTCTCTGACTACAGATTATCCAGTGGTAGAACCAGCCTCGGCAGCTTCCTGAAGTTGGATGCCCCGAGTTTGAGTTTTTTATGTCACACCGTCCTGTTTCTAACTCATAATGGCTGGACTGACTCAAAAAATCATTTTCTTGATTTCTGGCTCTGTGGGAATGTGGCCTCTCCACCGCTTTCCCAAGCTTTCTGGAAGCCTTGGCTGCGGCCTGCCTGGATCACGACCTCTGTGTGTGTGTGTGTGTGTGTGTGTGTGTGCATGTGCGTGTGTGTGTGACGTGGACATTTGAGGGTGATTTTCCATTTGTAGAATCCCAAAGTTGGCTTATGACACTGTGCACGCCTTATTTTGGCCCGCCCCTGTCCCAAGCCCATGAAGGTAATGGGGAAAACCTGCGAGGACGAGTCTATTTTTCTAATTTTTGCTCTCTAAGCTCAGCAGCTGTGACTGGACATGGAAATAGAGCGTCGCTCTGCCGAAAATATGGGATTCACGCAAGAAATCCCAAATAAATGGAGAAAGTGAGACCCTTCATGTCACTTGACTAGGATTCCAAGGCCTTTTAATGCTATGCTAGAGAAATGAAGACATGCAGGTTTGAAATGGGGGGGTCTCTCCCCATCGTGCTCCTGGGGTGCAGTCACTCCAACAAAAAGGGGCATCTAAAGGGAAAGGACACAAATCTGAATAGGGTCACTGTATCCGCGTGGCATAGCGTCCTGTCCCACCCCACCCCTCCCCTTCCCTTCCCGTCCCGTCTTGGCGTCCTGCCCCCGTGTCCTGTAGCTCCCCGCCGCACCCTGCCCCGCCCTGTCGCGTCGCGTCGCGTTGAACCCTGCCATGCCCCGTCCAGTCTGGCTGTGCCCAGTCTGGCTGTGTCCCGCAGTGCAGTGTCGCTTCCTGTGGAGCCCTGCCATGCCCTGTGTCTCACTACACTCTGTTTCATTTGCAGCACCACCTGGTGGCGGGCAGGAGTGGGCCATCTGGTCGACCCACCTGAATGCCCTGGGCCGGCCAACTGGTCGACCTCAGCATGGCCCAGCAGCAGCTGCGGCCCCCTCCCCTTCGGCAACCCAGTGAGGAGGAGGGGCCTGGGACCCAAGCGGCCGCGTGTAGGTTCCCCCAGGAACCTACACACCTGGCCACCTGTGCCCCGGACTCGGGCCGCCCACATCCCACTCCCTCAGGGGCGTCTCCTGCCATCCAGGAAGGAAGGGGCAAAGCACCCCGGAACTGTAGCAGGAGGATGGGGCCGTTCCTAGCGAGCAGCCCCTGCCAGGGGGCGAGTGGGCTGCGGGCCTGACTGAAGGCAAGGACTCACGCACCAGGGTGGGTCCTTGTTTCCTCATGGGCACCTGGGCACAGGCTTCCCTCACACTGAGCAGGGTTACCCACCCCCCCCAGCTTCTGGGGCTCCAGGGTTTAACAGCCAACTCACAAGAGCAGCGTGTGTCCCAGCGTAGACCTCAGGCGCCGCCCGCGGGTCCAGAGCACTCCAGGCACACATGCACCTTGGCCATAACACAGACAAGTCCAGGGCCCACCTCCTGCCAAGTGTGGTGGGGCACCTTGCCAACAGGGGGTACAGCCACAGCCCCCTGGTAGCATAGGCACAGGCAGCAACCCCCAACCACATGTTGCTCTTTGGAGTGAGGCATCAGGACAGGGGGAACCTAGGGAGTCAGGCCCCCTCAACAGGAACACATGAGGAAAACAGGCCCCAAGCCACTGGGGCAACGCCACGGAGGCCACAGGCAGGAGCTCAGAGGCATGGAAGCCCCCCCTCCAACCCCAGAGAGCCCAAGCCCCCATCTCTTCCTAGCCCTGCTACACCACAGTCAGCCTAGGGAACAGCCCCCCAAACCATGGGCTTGGGTACGAGGCCTGGCCTCACCACAGCTCGGGGCTCAGGGGAGCCAGTTCTACACCTGCATTTGTGCTTGAGAACACCATGTAGCCCCACAGGGGCCACCGCAGACAGCACACCCTCTTAAGAGGGGTGGTGGTATTTTGGTATGGGCTGCAGCTCAGGACAACATGAGGCCCCTTTGCTCTATTCCAGGCAGGAGCCCATGGCTCACTTAGTATTGACCAGGGGCCCCACATATGGGACACAGTGTAGGCACAACCCACTGCACCCGCAACCAGGTCTTGGGGAGCCTGCAGGCAACATGGAGAGCTGCCCCGTAAGCACCCGCCCCCAGTGCTGCTCCCAGACCAAAGCACTCACCCACAGCCCCCGTGGCCTCTCAGAGCCACTTGGACCACGCTTGCCGCGGTGCTTGTTCCCCACTTGCCACGAGTCCATCTGCCCCGGCAGTCTCACCCCACTGATGAGCAGAGGCAACCCCCACAGGGAGCACACAGGCATAGCAGAGTCAGCCCAGCCCACACCATTGCTTGGGGTTAGGGTTATCATAGCAAGTAAAAAGGGCACTTTCTAAGGTGCCATAGGAGATACAAGGGCCTGCAGAGAGGAGCCACCACCCCTCAGAGCCCACCACTGACAGACCAGGCCATGGCCCCCAGCCCCCCTCAACATGGGCAAGGCACCCCTGCCACCACTGCAATGGGGCTGAAGCTAAACACTCTTCCAGGGGCAGTCCAGTAAGGGCAGCACAACCCTGGGGCACACAGCACCAGGGGACAGAGCCACTGAGCTGGATGGGGCCAAGCCCTGGCATCAGCCCTCCATGACTCCAGGTGCCCTCTTGTGGAGGCTTCAGCAACACCAGCCCTGCAGGCACAAGCAAGGGGTCCCATAGCCACCCCCATGGTTGGCCAGCCTCTAAAGGCAGCTGGAGCCTGAAGCTGCCCCAGCACCTCTGGGGCATTGCCTGTCATGGCCCTCCACTGTCTTGAGAGCCGGAATCCCATGTCCAGGCTGCAGCACTCACAGGGGGCAAGATGCCACCCCAGGGGCCTTGTATACAGGGCTCAGCCAGCACTTGATGTGCATCAGGGAAGAGGAACAGCCATCTGGGGGCTCAGAGCTTTCTCTTCCTCTTTACCTAACAGCCCCCACTATGTGACAGCAGCACTGACCCATGCACACAAGGCAGGGCTCAGCGCACAGCCAACTGCTTGGACAAGAGCCTTTGGCAGTTCAAGCACCCCCACTGCCCACCCAAACTCAGGGAGGCTGCAAACCTCAGTGATGGGGGCAGTGACCCATCAGGCAACACAACACTCAGTCACCATGAGCTGGATTTCCACCTGCCCACCAGGGGCACCTCCCCTATAGGGCCCAGTGGAGGGCTCCACTCTACAACCAGCCACACAGGACCCTAAGGGCCCCAGCTCCTGGGGCAAGCAGTACCATGTGGGAGATGGGTGCTGCTGGCCACCACCCAGAACTCTAGGCCTCTGACACTTGCAGGCAACACAGGTTCAGCCACCCCCAGGCCCCCATGGACCTCCAGTTACCACATTTGCTGGATCTACAGTGACACTATAGCCCCCATGGGGCTGTGGTGGCCTGGGCACTGCCCACAGGCAGGCACTCCTGGAGCCCCACCAGCACCAGCTGCCCCCACAGGCCTCTCTTGCAAACTGGAGCTGGCAACATGGGGCTCCTCCTTTCTCTGGCATCTCCTGCTCCAGCAGCACCACACAAAGGCTGCCCTCTAGCCCAAAAACAGCCCCATGGGTCCAGGTGGCTCAACACACTGGCTCTTTCCAAAGTGAGGGCTCCAGGTAGCATGACACCCCACTGAGGGTGTATCCAGCAGCCACACCAACCATGAGCTGCCCAGCTAGCAGCCACAGGTACCCACAGCCTGAGGGTCAAAAAGACTGACCCCAAGCACAAGACTTACCTCAGGTCCCCCTATAGCTTGAGCGCTCAGTGGACATCAGTTGTAGAACACAAGGGCCCTCTTCACTGCATCCCAGGTGGATAGTTGCCTTGGGAGGGAGCCCAGAGACCCTGGCACAGTGTAAGCCAAGAGCCAGGTAGTGGCCAGGGCAGCACAGAGTATGGCCAGAGAAGACCAAGACAAGAAAGGCCACAGAGGCCCGGAGGGCCCAACTCTGAGGCTGTATATGCACAGGGGGGGTCAGCTCATGACATTGGCAACTGTATGACTGACCCTCCAGGAGGGGAGGGCAAGCTCCCTGAGGAGCCACACCACTGAGGTGTGCAGCTGTGGACACTCCATCAACCTCAACTTGGTCTGAGGCCAGCACCACAGCAGGCAGGGCCACAGGGACACAAGGCCAGGGCAGCACCCGCTGCTCCTTTCAGGGCATCAGAACAGCGAGGCACACTGGGGGCCAGGCCCTGTAGACAAGCAAACAGGAGCACAGAAGAGGAGCAAGTCCTGAGCCATTGGGGCACACAGTAGAGGCCACAGGCAGGGGCTGAGGGCCCTGGAGCACACAGAGGCATAGCCGCAGAAAACATGCTCCCGCCAGGACACCCGCCTCCTCCCAGCCCCAGTGCTCCACATTCACAGCATGGGGAGCAGCCACCAACAAGGGTGTTGGCGCAAGGTCTGACCCTAGCAGCAGCCTCAGGCCGGAGGCATTTTCTCTACAAGTCCGTTTTTGCTTGAGCCCGCCTTGTGGGCACAGGGTTCCACATCTGACAAGGCGCCCCTCACAGGAAGGGCTGGTGCAGGCCCCAGGGCTCACCATAGCAGTTGGGGGGCTAAGTGTTATCCTAGTCTTGAAACAAGACTTCCAACCCCACTGGGAGTGCCCCCCTCACCAGCTCGAGGTGTGGGGTGCGTTGTGGGTGCAGTGTTTGCATTCTGCGTGATGCACCACTACCCTGATCAGGTTTTGGGGAACGTGCAGGAAACTCACAGCCCTGCCGGGCAGCACCCCCAGCTACTCCAAGATGGAGACGCTTATTGCAGACTCCGCGGCTTCTCAGAGGCTGAGCACCGGTCTGGCCATGGCGCCTGTTGCCCGCTTGGCACACTCACCCCGCCTTTGGGCAGAGGCAGCACCCGCCGGGAGACAGTGTGTGGCAGCCGGCTGTGCTTCCACCGCGGGAGGGTGCTGCTGCGGCGCGCGGTGCGGAGCTCTGAGACACCATAGCGAGGGCGCGGGTTTGCGGAGACGCCCGAAAACGGACACGGGCGAGGGCACGCGCGGGGTTCCGCCCCAAGAGAGCAGCTGCTGATACTCTGGCGTCAAAAAGAGCCGATTTGGGGCCAGAAAAACCTCAGCGCCCAGGGGCGGGGCCGAGCCCGCGGGCCCCTGGAGCTGCGGCCCGAACCCCGGCCCCTTTGCCCCGCGCGACCCCTTTGCCGCCTCCAGGCACGAACCCTTTGCCACCTCCCCGGTGTGCGCGGGGGCTTCTGGTCGACCTCGGGCCAGAGGAGGAGCCGGGGCCCCGCGGCCCCGCGGCGGGCCGTCCAGCCTCGGCCATCTTGGGGGCCTCTCCGCACTTGGGGCGCTGCCGGCCCGGCTCCCCCCGCGGCCCTCCCCCAGGGCGGCTCCGGCCCGACCCCGCCGGAGACCCGAGTCCTGAGACTCCGGGATCCTGGGATCCGGCCCCGGGGCCCTGGCTTCAGCCCACGCGCCGGCCCCGATTCGCGGCCCCGGCCCCGGTCTTTCCGTGGGTTCGGCGCGAAGCTCGCACCTCGCGGGTCCCGCCCGCCCCCGCCCGCCCCCCCGCCCCCCCCGCCCCCCCGCCCCCCCCCGCGCCCGCGCCCGCGCCCGCGCCCCCGCCCGCGCCCGCGCCCCGCGCCCGCGCCCGCGCCCCCGCCCCCGCCCCCGCCCGCGCCCCCGCCCGCGCCCCCGCCCCCGCCCGCGCCCGCGCCCGCGCCCGGCGCCCGCCCCCCGCGACAGCGCCTGCCCCAGGTCCCCGGCCGGCTGCGACGAGTTCGCCCCCCCCTCACTCGCGGATGCTGTGCCGGCTCCGGCTCCAGACACCCCAGGCTCACGGCTCGCGGCCTCGTCCCCGTTCAGGCGCCGCCCCCACCCGCAGCACTCGGCCCCCAGCCCCCGGCCCGACCCTAGGGTCACGGACCCCGCTTGATTCGCGGCCCCCGACCCCGCGGCTCCTGCGGGAGACTTGGGGTGAACAGCGGCGGCATCTCCTACCTCCGGGCTCAGCAGCGGGGCTGGACCCCTGTGGTCCCTCACACCCCCGGGGCTCCCTCCCCCGGAGCTCCCTCCCCCGGGGCTCCCTCCCCCGGGACGGTACGCGGCAGTCGGGCCGACGGAGATGCAGCCCCGGGCGCGGGACAGCCGCTGCCTCCCCCGGGACCCTCCCGCAGAGGTACGCCCCGCTCTGTGCAGGTCCCGGTGGCCTGCGGGAGGAGGCGCTGCCCCCGCGGAGAGCTGGTCGACCCGCGCTGCGCGCAGCCCCGGCGAGCTCGCTGCCTGGCCTTGTACAGCTGTGCTCACAATCCCCCGGCATCGGACGCCTCGCGCGCAGCCCGCCCGACCGGCCCGTCCCGCCCGCGCGCCCCGGCCTCCCGGAACCGCGCGCCGGGCGCCGCCGCCAAATCCACCCCCTTCGCGGGTGGGCGTGGGGGGTGGGCAGGCGCCGTCTACGCGGCCGTCAGGGGGCGCCCACGCCCCCCACTCCAGCCCGGCTCCGCCTCGCGCGCGGCTCTAGCTGGTCCCAGCGGCCGCGCTCCCGGGGAGAAGCCTAGACCGGGCGGCCGAGGCGAGGCGGTGGGGTCGGCGCGCACCAGCACGAGCCACGCGAGGACGCAGGACACGACCCAATGGCCTCGGACCTGGGAAGCGGGGGCGGAGGCGGCGGGGAGTCCCTTCCCCGTCGGCAGGAATTGGGGAGAGGGTGTCTGGCGCCCGCCTGGGGGCTGGGGGCGGCCCAGAGGTCAGGCTTCTTGCTGGGCGGCCGCCGGCGGTGGCCTCCGGCCCTCCCCTGGGGTCACTCCGCCTGCGCGGCCACCTTTGCGCGCGCGCCTCTGGGGACAGGTCTGCCCTCCGCGCCCGCCGGTGTCCTCAAGGCTCGGCTCAGCTGGGGGTACCCGGACCCTCCTCTGACGCCGAGCCTCGCAGCTGCGCGCACGGTCCTGGGGAGGCTCCCCGGGACCGGGGCGGCTCCTTGGGCCCCTCCCAGCGGGCTACTGTGTGCCAATGGCCGGGCGCAGGAAAGAACCGGGACGCTTGCCTTCTGACTTGGAGGGCCCCCAGGGCTAGTGCTGTGGATGCTCACCTGCATCCTTTCACCCCAGGACTTATTCTTCCTGAGGGCCCACTGTGTGCTGAAGCCCGGGTGACATCCAGAGTACAGGGGAGATTCAGGCCCTGGGCACCAGGGCCAGGCCAGGGCTTTCCCCACTTACTCATTTCCCCTGATGTTTTCTGAGGACCTACTGTGTGCCAGGGCCAGTGCAGGTGATGTTAGAACGGAAGCAAAAAGTCCAACAGCCCCTGGTTCCTTGGCTGAGCTGAGCTGAGCTGAGTGGCCTCCCGGGTCTGGACTCTCCTCCTCCAGATATACACCCGCAGATCCCTGGTGCTTAACTTATTTTCAAATAAATCATGTTTTTCAAACTTTTAGGGGTGGAACAAGGGAACCTGAATATGGATTGTACAGGGATAAGAAGAGATTCATTCTGCTGGGATGACGTTGCAGTTGCTTAGGAGATGATTTTGGTTAGACACGCAAGCAAAGGTATTTACCACCGAAGCGAGGTCAGATCTTATAATTTATTTCAAAATAAATTTGGAAACAGACATTTCCATGACCTATTTTAAAATCATTTATCTGTTATAAAGCCTAGTAAACTCTTGTTTTTCTTGGTAATGTTTTAAATTTCAAAGATGTTGGATTAGGGAATGCACCACACCTTACACTTTTCAGTATAATTGGAAAATTTCGTTTTTTTAAACGTGGGATTTTTGTGTAGACCTGTTGTCCTAGACACAGGGCAGTTCGTCAGTTGACGTTGTGCCCAGACTGTGGGCACCTCGGGGTGCCCCATGTGTAGGGTGTCAGAGAATGAACGGGAATCCCAGGGGCCGCCCCTGGGGGGGGCACATTCAGGCAAATGAGCGAATATTCACACGAACCCTCGCTTACCCGGACTTACGGGGAAATAGGGCAGAGGCGGCCAGGGGACCACAGACATGGTGCCTGGGGGGCCCTGGGAGGACTCTGGGGGGACTCGGTGACTCTGAGGGGGACTTAGCACCTGGTGGGAGCTCGGTGCCCGGGGGAGGGGTGGCTGGTTATTTTTAGACAGCACAAGTTGCGCAGCACGGGGCTGTGACCGGTGAGATGATGTTGGGGTCCTGCTGTGATTATGGCTCCGAGGGAGGCCGCGGCGGACCTGCGCCCAGTGGGCCACCGGTGCTGCGGCAGCGGGGCGCCCCGAAGGCGGCGGCTTCTGGAAGGGGGGGGGTCCTTTGGTGTGTGGTGCCGCTGAGCCTGGAGGGCCGACACCCCCGCCCCCCGCGCCTCCAGGGCTTCCGGACTCCGCCGCCGCGCTGTCTTCACCCTCCAGCCCGCGGGAGGTGCCGGCGCGGCCAGTCGCTCCGCCTCGGGGCCGCAGCCCGTGCGTCCCGTCCCGCTCCCGGCGGCTCCGCCGCAGTCTCGGTTCCGGACCTGCAGGGCAGAAAAGGGAAACCCGAGCCGGTGCCCTTCGTCCCAGGAGCAGCAGCTTCGTGGGGAGCTGGCGGAGCGGGGGCGCGCGCAGGGAGGCGGGGCCCTGGCCGGGGCGGGGCGGGGCGGGGCGGCGAGGGGAGCGGGGCCCAGGCCCGGGCAGGGCGGCGCCGGGTAGCGGCGGCCACGCGGGCGAGGGTCAGATCGCGCAGGGCCCCGGGCGCTGCGGGCGCGGGCCGGTGTGGGCCCCCCAACCCGTACTGGGGGCCCCCGCGCCCTCCTGCTGCACCCCTCTCCTCCGGGGGAAGCAGCGGGCGTCGGGGAGAGGACTGACGGGCGGGCGGGCAGGCGGGCGGGGGAGGGGAGGAAGGGGCTGGCTTGGGGGTCGCCCCGCCTCTGCACCCCGAGGGAACAGACGCGCACTCGCGCAGCCGCGCCCTCCCCGTCCGGGTCCCGCGCCGCGGGATAGGGACGGCCTCCGCGTGGCGCGGCGAGTTCGGGCCGCTTCTCCTCGGCCCGGAGACCCCAGTCCCGGCGCGTGGCCGGGCGGTGGGGGGCGACGCAACCAGGAGGCGCCCTTGCCCGGGAACTACAACACCCAAGAAGGCGCCGCGCCCGCCGAGACTACCACTCCCAGAAGCCCGAGGCGGGCCGGGAGCGGGGCGTGTCCGCGGGGGCGGGGCCTGGGGCGGGGCCCGCGCGAGGACCAGAGAGGCGGAGGCGCAGACCCCGAGTCACACAGCGGCCCTAGGCGCCCTCCGCCCGACAGACGCGGCCCTCGCGCGCCCCAGCTGCGCGTCCAGCCCTCGCCGGTCACCTCGCGGGCTTGGCCGATTCCCCACCGCTGGGACGAGCGATTTCCCCGCAAACGTCGGGGGCTCCCCAGTTCGAGCCCGGGTGACGATGACAGACCCGCCCGCGCCTGCAGCCCCGCACGCTTGGCTCGCCGCCAGCGGGACCCCGAGGGGGCAGACTAGGGGGGCGCCGGGGGTCTCCGGGGGAAGAAGCGCCCAGGGGTGCCCGGGAACCGTCTCGATGCGCAGCGAGCTCTCGCCCCGCCGCCGCCCCCTCCTTCCCGCGCCCGCCGCGGGGTCTGTCCTGGGGACGGGGCGGCGCCTTCAGGGACTGGCCCACGCGGGGAGCGCGGCGTCTGTGCGGAGAAGCTTCTTCCCCGGCGAACCCCAGGGTCCCCGCGGGCCTCCACTGACGGGACGAGGCCACCGGCGGGCCGGGGTCGCCCTCGGGACGGACTGACGGACACGAGCGCAGCCGCCGCCGCCCTCCAGACCGAGTCCACTAGTGGGACCGGAGCCTGAGCAAGTGCGCGGGACCCCCCAGGCTCAGGAGGCCGGGCAGGAGGGGCGAGGGGTGCAGGGAAGGTCCGCGGGCGCGCGCGGGCTCTCGGCACAGTCACCAGGTCATGTTGGGGCGCGGAGGCGCCAGAGGCGGGCGGGTCAGGCTCCTTGGCCGGGCGGGCGCTGCGTCGGGGACGAAGGTGCAGCCGTGCCCTCAGCTCAGTTTTCAGGGGCCAATAGTGGGGGCTGGGAGGCTCGTGGCCCCCGAGCCCGGAAAGCAGGGGAGCCCCTCCCCGGAGCCCCGCCCTGGCGCGGGGTCCTGGACGCCGAGGGCCGCGCTGGGCAGGACGCTCTCCCCGGACGCGGCTCCGTGGGCGCGAAAGGGCCGCGACCCCCCCTCCCCCGAGACCGGGGCCACAGGTGCAGGTGACCCCTTGGACTCACTTCCTGCCCTGGGGGGGAGCCTGAACCCCGCCTCTGTGGGGCCCCCACACGGAAGGAACCGGCGCCAGATGTGCGGCTGGAGCCGGAGACGCGAGAGAGGCTGCTGGGAGGGGCCTCCCCAATCGCCCTCCGCGTCCCCCCTTCTCCCCATCCTCTCCGCTCACCGGTGGCTCCCCAAGGCCGACAGGGCCCCCCAGCGCGCCCCTCTCCCCTCTCGGGCAGCGCGCGGGGTCCCGCACCCGGAGACTCAGGAGGCGGCGGGAGCGGAGGCGCTTCCAGGCCGCGCTCACCGCGTCGGGCGAGGAGAGCGGAGTGGGCGGGGATGCTGCGTCTTTCTCGGGGCCGTGAACTCTCTGGCCGGGCCGCGTTGGGGCTGGCGAGGCGGGGACGGGGCCACGCGCAGGGAACTCGGGCCGGCGGGGAAGGGCTGGACGCGGGGGCTCCGGGGCTTATGTTGGGCCGGGAGGAGCGCACGGGCAGGCCCGTCCCTGAGCGTGAACCTCGCGGCTGCGGGCTCGCTCAGGCTGCTTGGGACTTTGGGGCTGAGCCCCCTCCCGCCCCAGGCCCAGCAGCGGGAAGGCAGGGCGGGTGCCCGGGGTGTCTGGGGGGGGGGCGGGGGTGTCTATCATTAACATGTGATTTTAACTTTGTGTGATGTTTAATATTTAAATTAATCATGTTGTTTCTGTGTCGGATGTCACTCAGCAGTGTGAAGGCAAGACTAGTCCACATTTTGGATGCGGCTGGACTGTTGACTCTCCCTGTGGTGTCACAGTGCGCTCCCTGCAGGTGTTCACCTTGTGTTCTCCTCATGGGTGAGGGGTAAGGAGAGGGTGTGTCATTAATATGTTTCTTCTGTGGTGGGATCACAGCACTGCCAGGATTCTCCACTTTCAACATTTAACACTAACATAAGGACTTTCCACGCCATTAAAGACTGTTCAGTGTTACTGTATCTAGCTTTTACATTTAATTTTGTGTATATTGGGGGTTTTTATTTGGATAGTTTTGAATCATTTTACTGTAAATAAAGTGTTATTGAACATTGTTACACATACAGATTTATCGGAATTTGAAAGCATTTCCTTAGGTCATTTCCAAAATTAAAATTACTATTTCCATTGAAAATGTATTTTAGGGCCTCCGCAGTGGCGCAGTGGGTTGGGCGCAGCCTGTGGAGCTGTCCGCAGCCTCCGCAGCGCCGGGTCAATCCCTCCGGCCTTGGAGCAGCCCACATGACGCGCAGACCCCTCCTGTCTCCCGGCTGCGCCCCTCAGCAGTGTGTTTCGGTCAGTTTGTCTGTTCTGCCCCCAACTCTGTCTCTGGTGAAACCTCTCTAACACAACGCCCATGTCTGGCTTACAGCCCAGTTCTTGAGTGCATAAATAATCTTTTAAGATTTACTTATTTATGCACACAAGAACTGGGGTACAGGCCAGAGATGTGGGGGGTGAGAGGATTCATCAGAGACAGAGTGGGGAACAGAACAGGCAGACTGACTGACTGAAATGCACTCTGAGGGGAGCAGCGGGCATGACACGAGAGGTCTGCTGTGCCATGTGTGGAACCTTCTCTGGCCAGCCGGGATCGAACTGGTGCTGCAGAGGCTGTAGACAGCTTCACAGCGCTGTGCTCAACCGCCTACACCACCAGGGGAGGCCCTGTTTTATATACAATTCTTAACACATCTCGCTTTATTTGCATTTAGAGTTAGGACCTTCTACCTTTTGATTTTTAGATTGTGAGAGGTTATGGAAAAATTTCATCTTTATTTATCCCGCAGGCCCAGAGGTGATCTTTTTCCAAAGTCTGAGCCATTGGGCGACAGAGTACCCATGGCCCCAGCAGGGGCACATTTGCAACTTGAAGCAAGCAGGGAGTAGAGAAGCAGGAGACTTCTAAGAGCTCACCTGGTCATCTGGGGGGCACAAGTCAGGCTCCTGGCCAGTCACTCCCTGAAACTTTTAGTCCACCCCCAGGCCTTGTCCCAACATAGCTCCAGCTAATGAGCAGGTCACAGTGGGCTGGGGCAGGCGGGCTGGGGCAGAAGGCACAGGCAGGTCTGTTGCAAGCTCCAGGACTTCCAGCCATTCACCGACAGTGTCTGCCGCAGCCAGACCCTAAAATATCCACAAGTCATTAAAACAGCAAACAAGGTTGCTTGAATTTCTGGGAAAGATTTTTTTTAACCGTTGTTAAAAATCCCCTTACCTGAAGCTGACATAAAAGCAAGGCGTGGGGCCTCTCTGATGGCGCAGGGATTAAGCACAGCACTGCGAAGCCATCTGCAGCCTCTGCTGCACGAGTTCCATCTGATGGAGGGCAAGAATGGAAAGACTGGAAAGGGAGGCCTCACGTGACTAAAACCTGACTCACGCAAGGAGGTGTGGGGGTCGAGGGGAATAACAGGACCATTAACCCAGCTGTGGAGGTCGGACCCTCAGAAGCCAGTGCCTTGTCACAAGGCAGGAGACCTGAGCAGGATCCGATGCTCTAGGGAGTGGCGCACAGGCCTGAGGGGAAGGATATGGAGACTGGGCCCACCCCGGAATCTCTGGTCCCTTTCTAGTGTTGCCTATTACCGACATCAGCAACAAGCAGCCACTCCACGGAGGAGTGACCCTCCCAAAGAGAAAAGGGCTGTATCAGGGCAGTCTCTGCACGGGCTCGGGGCAGCCGTCCATCTGCCCACCCGTGACTATGCAGGTGCCTCTTCTCACCAACTCTCTCCCTCAGCAGGGCAGCAGCCTCCTGCCTGCCGTGACCTGTCAAGGCCCCCCGCCTGCAACCATGCAGGCCTCTTTCAGGAAACCTGTCCCTTTCCCTTTCCCTCATAAACCTGCCCTGTTTTTTGTTTTTTTGTGGGACCCTCGCCAGCGGCCAGGGAACGAACAGGCGCTGCAGAGGCTGCGGGCAGCCCTTCAGCCCAGCGCTCAACCGCTGTGCCAGCAGGGGAGGCACTAAATCTGCCCTTTAATGTAACTAGTGTCTCTGTCTCGTGGAGAAACGTGGCTGGGGAACTCGCTGTGTCCTGCTGTAATGGGAGCTCTGGGGGCACCTTTCCCAGAGTGACCCCCGGGACCCGCACACACTCTACAACCTACAACATTTTGGCGACCATGAAGGGACTCGTCACGTCATCTGGTGCCAACATCACATCCCCAGCCGGGAAGGTGACCCGCAGGGTGCCGCAGACCTCTCCTGTCTCCCCGCTGCTCCCCTCAGCAGTGGACTGCAGACAGTCCACCTGTTCTGTTCCCCACTCTGTCTCTGGTGAATCCCCTTACCCCCACCCCCGCACCTCTGGCTGCACCCCAGCTCTTATGTTCATAAGTAAAGAAATCTGTTTAAAAAAATAAGTAAAAATTGGCCTTCCTGGTGGCACAGGTGGTTGAGCGCCGCACTGTGAGGCTGTCCGCAGCCTCTGCAGCGCTGGTTCAATCCTGGTCGGCTGGCGAGACTCCCACATGGCGCAACAGACCTCTCCTGTCTTGCCTGCTGCTCCCTTCAGCAGTGTATATTTCGTCAGTCTGCCTGTTCTGTTCCCCGCTCTGTCTCTGGTGAATCCTCTCACCCTCCAGTGCATCTGGCCTGTACCCTGGTTCTTGTATAAAAATAAATAAATCTTAAAAAAATTAAATAAAAGCACGACTAAAACATCATTTACCTGCAGATCTGGAAATGGATCCTAGTGCAAACATTACAAAGCAGCTGCTATTCAAAATACATTGTGAGAAAAACGAAGGCTCTCGGCTCCACATAGAATGTTTCTCATTGCACATCATGGTGCAGCACAATACACTTTGGCCCAGACTCTGACATCCCTGTGTCTGTCCTGTGGTTTGGTGTAATATTCAGCCTTGAGCCAGGAGCCTGTGTTTATTTTGGGGGCTCAGACGGGTCTCCTGGGGACTGTGCAATCTTGGCTGGCCTCTCTCTGCCTTTGGATTGTTGAGCTCTATAGAGGATCTTCTACTGCCACTTTCACTTTAGTTGTCTGGTTCTACTTCCCTGCTCAGCTTTTTCTTTTTTCTTTTTTTTTCTTTTCTCTTTAAATTATACAAGGGATCTCTTTTAAACATTTCTTTCAGGGAAGATTTGTTAGTGGACCACTTCTTCAGCTTTTGTTTGGGAAGAACATTTTTACTCTCTTGTCTCTGTAGGAGAATCCTGCAGGTTAGGATATTTGTGACCCGTATATTTTATCTCTATTCTGAATGCGTTATTTCATCCTGAGACAGGGCAAGCTAGGGTTATTAGGCAGTTTCAGGGACAGTGCAGGAGGGGACCTCTGAAGAATTTAGGGAGGCTTCAGAGATAAGGACAACCAAGGGAAAGTAACTCATTCCACTAGGAAAAACAAACATCCCAAGACCAAGGACAACATTGTTAATGCTAGTCCTGGTTTCCTTCAGGTGGTAAAGGGAGGCGGAGATTGGAGAAATGGAGAATGGTTTAATTTATGGACACATTAGAAGGGCAGCTGTTTAACTTCAATGCAGGGATGCCCATCCAGAGGACTGGGCCATAAAGATGCAACAAATGGGGAAAGAAAAAGCTGTTAGATAAGGAAAGTAAAGATCCCCACTCAGTAGCAGATTAAGTGAGACAGCCGAGAACTAAGCAATCACAAAGAGACTGGTGGAGCTTTAGAATAATGAGGGAAAGAAGGTATATATTCCCTGAGACACGACTCCACTTTGGCTTCCTTGCCCCTCCCAGGCCTGGTTCCCTGGCCTGGGAGTCCCACTTTATTTCTGCTCTTTTTCTCCTCAATAAACTTTTTCTTTCTATAAACAAATCTGCCTCTTCTCGCTTGCTTGCCTGAGCGTCTGCGAAGTTCCTGCTGCGGCTTCGTGAGACACCAACCCGTGGGGGTCCAGTGGCTGGGGCTCAGCGCTGCCCTGCAGCCTGGGATCTGTTCCTGGCTGGGAGACTAGGCCTGACAATTCCGGTATCAATCCCCTCCTTGCACTATAGTCCTCCAGAAATGTAAGTTGGGTCCATCCCCACATATGCACGGTCCATGACAGAAACTTGTTAAGAGGTGCTGGGATCTGGACTTCATCCTGGTGCGGTTACCTGAGCCTTCTGAAAGGATAACTCTACAAGACTTTCCATGAAAACCAGCATCAGGAACATCATTGGTACACTCTACCTATAGACAAGAGAGAGAGAAATTGGAGAAAGATGAAAATTTCCATAGAAAGCAGTCCGATAAATCCAGAAAAGAAGAAACTTATTATATAAGGAAAAGAGAGCCAAGATCACCTATTTTCTGGGGCTCAAGGACCATAGGGAAAGCTTTTGGTATGTGGACCTGGCAAGACTCTTGTGTATTGTTGGAGTGCTATGCAAGAAATCCCAGGTCCAGACATGCAAATGAGCCCTCTTACTTTCCTTTTGCTTTGTGAAATGAATGTGTATATTATTGTAAAATAGTCTCCTTTGTGGGCCTCCCCTGGTGGCGCAGCGGTTGAGTGCTGGGTTGTGAAGCTGCCCGCAGCCTCCGCAGTGCTGGTTCGATCCCCGGCTGCCAGAAGGGTCCCACATGGTGCACAGACCTCTCCTGCCACCCGCTGCTCCCCTCAGCAGTGTACTTCCTCAGCCTGCCTGTTCTCCTCCCCGCTCTGGTTCTGGTGAATTCTCTCACTCTCTCGTGCTTCTGACTGTACCCAGTGCCTGTATAAATAAATAAATAAATCTTAAAAAATTAATCTCCTTTGTACTCACTGAGTATTTCTGCTGGGAGAAAAAGATGAATACTTCAGGGGCTATCAGCAAACATTTCCATTTTAAAGCCATTTCAGTGACTCATACAGGGCTGCCACCATATAAGGCCAAATGTGGCATTTACTCTATGATGCTAATTAAGTTCATGCATGTTTGCCTGGGGCATTATTTCTTTTCCCTGGATGTTCCTATAAGACTCAGAATTGAGAATATTATTCACTGTACACAAAAATATAAAGGGTCTTTGTAATGCAGTCAAATATAAATGACATTTTAGGGTATCATCACTGTGAATGTTACATGAATCTCAAAGTCAAAAATCTGTTCACCTTATTAATTCAAGCATTAATTCAAGCATTCACCTTAATTCAAGCATTTTCTACATGGATATAGAATATTGAGTTCAATTCTTTCCTCTGTTTAGTGAGATGAGCTCTATATACTGACCTTGTTTTTGCAGATTTATTTCATTCTATTGTCCCCAATATGAGTTAATTTGCATTTTGGGGCTTTATTTGTACCTAGTTGGCCAGAAAATTGAGCAGGCAAAATATAAACAGACCAAAAAACCCCACAAAACCTGCAACAAAAACACCCTCTTATGTTCAGAACAATTGAATAGCAATATTTCTCTATATTAAAGACAAGAAGCTACCTATAAATCCTTTTTCAATTCCATAATAGTTATAGCCTGAAATTAGTGATGCAAAAGTAGCTTTCACAGTTCCTGTGCAGTTATGAGTGATCATGTGACTCATTCTTCCCAATACAAAGTGAACAAATGTGACAGATGTTACCTCTGGACATGATAAGAAGCTCATGTTTCTTCTCAATGACCTCTTAGTCCACATACAAAGAATTGATGTAATATACTATGATATTATCTAGGATAATTGATCTGTGAGCCAGAGGTTGCTAGTATTCTTACAAGACCAAGCAGGAAAAAAATGGTTCAAGAGAACTGTTCTAAGAAAGAATTCATAAGAAAGAATTTTTTATTCTGTTGAACTGCTGCATTTGGATTTAATGATCACCACAATCTTGTGGGTCTTCACTAATCTTTACAATAAATATACTTTCTGCTATTGCTTACAAATCTTTAAGATTTCCAGAAATCCCAGTCTATATATCTCCCTAGGAGCTTCTGTAACTTCACCTACTTTTCAATCAAGTGCACATACTTTGTGGGTATTTCAATGTGTTAATAAAGACTTTACTCGGGGGGGAGGGCGGGCAGAATGTCATACATATTGGTACGAAATGAAATTTTTACTGGAATGATAACTATGACATTAACAATGCATGGCGATAAGTAGTGATTTTACCATTTCTAAAAACAGAAATACATCCCCTTAAATTTAGCCGATATTATTTGTTGTGCCCATGAACATTATCCAACAGGTTTGATGACACCGCACTTCCTGCCTTCATATTCAGACAGTGAAAGCTGTTTCATGGGACAAGTGTTTTAGATGAAAAGGAACAGGTAGGAAATAAAAGTGTAATGCAAATCTAGACCCATAGTTGGATAGTTGACAGCTGCATGTCTGCAGGAAAAGAGTCAATATTTTCTGTGAGGATAGATTGAAATGGGATTAAAGTACAGCTGGATTTTATCTGATGCTCCGTAACAGTACACATTTCTCTCAGACGTAAAAGAAGTATCTGGATGAGTCTGATGACTTAGACTATTCAGTAATCACAAATTCTATCACTTTTCTTTGTATATAAATATTGATAATTTTCATATATCTAATGTGGCATTTCAGAAATAAGAATGTGTTGCTCAGTACTGTTGAATAGATTCCGGTTTGCTCAATGATGCCTGTGTGATGACTTCTTTAAAACCTTACCAAAATGATATACACAATTTGTGATATTTTTACTAGACTGAGAAAGATATGGCCCCGTGATCTCAAGAACTGTGAATTTTGAATGGTACTATGCTGCACCTCCACCCTGCAGTGACCTTCAGGGCTAATGGCTGTTGCCATGGTCCCTGAGGTCCGGCGTGGGCAAGGAACCATGCGCGCAGGGGGAGAACAGCAAACTCCCTAAGATGCAGAGAAGCCGAATGCCTGCCAAGAGATAACAACTACCAGAAGCCGCCACAAAGACTTAAAAGGGATGCTGACCACACGGAACCTTATCTCGCTTTCTCAAGGCCCACAAACTTTATTCTACAGCAACTGTCCTACTAAAATCTTTTCTTTTTCCTTACTAAAATCTTTTCTTTTTCCTGGTCTAAAAAGGTCATTGGTTGCTGATTAAAAAACACATGTAATCTAATAACTGGACTAACTCAAATGAAACATTACAAAACTGTGTAATAATAGAACGGTTAGTAATTTCTAGGTTATGTGCTCAGCTTTGATAGCTTTGATGTTAATAAAAAAGCATTGCATTATAAAAGGTAAAATAAGTTAGTGGTAGTGAATAGTTATTAAAACAAAAAAGTAATTACATAGAACAAAAGAAATATTATTAGCCTGACTACTCAGGAATGTCACTAGGTCCAGATGTAACTTCGGACGTAGATCACTGCCCTGTCAATGATAAGCTAAACCTATGAGCCAGCTGGTTTAGTTCACTGATAACTGATCCTATGCCTTTAGAAAAACATATATATACTGGCCATTAACTCAAATAAAGTTACACTCAGATTTTGACTCTCTAGAAGTGTGTCTGTGTGTCATTTCTTTCGCCGACTCCCTGACCACCCTGCGCACTTCTCTCAACCCTGAGACGGCCTCATCGTCTACTGCTGAGCTGGTCCGCGGCAGCACTACACTCAGATTCTTCTAGAAATTTCCTAATTATGTTTATATATTACCTTGATCAATATGTTTTCAATGTTATTCAGAAGAAAATAGACCTTTTATTTACATATATATAAAAAATATACTTTTCAAGAAACTATTAACTGTTCTTCCATCAACATTCAGTTAATCTTATTTATTCAATAAATTCAATCCCCAAATACTTTTTTTTGGTTTTATGTTTGTCAGGCAGAATCGTATGTTCATTTTTATTATATTCCTATGCATAATGTGAAAGTTACTGGCAGAATGCAGAGGTAATTCAATGAGGAAAAGTTTTCTGGGGGGGGAGCATGGGATGAGACATTCTTATTTAAAAAACACAAGAGGGGACCTCCCTGGTGGCGCAGTGGTTGAGCGCTGGGTTGCGAAGCTGCCCGCAGCCTCTGCAGTGCTGTTTTGATCCCCGGCTGCTCCCTGGCCACCGGAGGAGGGTCCCACATGGTGCGCAGACCCCTCCTGCCGCCCACTGCTCCCCTCAGCAGTGTACTTCGGTCCCTCTGCCTGCTCTGCTCCCTGCTCTGGCTCTGGTGAATTCTCTCACCCTCTCGCGCTTCTGACTGTACCCAGTGCTTATATAAATAAGTCTAAAAAAAAAAAAATAGAAAAGAAAAGAAAGAAAGAAGACAGATGGGCTTGAGTCCAGATCTTAAAAAAATTAATAATAAAAAAAAATCACAAGAAACTCTTAGTTTCATCCTGCAAATGCTGTGAAAGCTAAAAACAAGGATTATGTTGCTATACATTACTCTAAGGACAAAGACTGAAATTTAGCCTGGTCCACAGACCCTGGATCATCTGTACTCCATCCCTCTTCCTTTAAATAAACAGAAAGATATACCCAGCTCATGGGTTGGAGGAGTCAGCATTGTCAAAATGGCCATCCAACCCTAGGCAATTTAGAGATTCAATGCAATCCCAATAAAAATCCCAATGGCGTTCTTCAAAGAAATAGAACAAAGATTAATGAAGTTCATCAGAAAACACAAAAGACCCCAAATAGCCAAAGCTTTCCTGATATCAAAGGGGGGAAATGAAGGTATCACACTTCTGATTTCCAACTATATGCTAAAGCCAGAGGAGTTAAAGCAGCATGGCAATGGAACAAAACCAGACACAGAGACTAATGGAACAGAATTGAGAGCCCAGAAATAAAACCACATTTATGGACAATTAACATATAAGACAGGAGCAAAGTCCATACACTGGAACAAGGAAAGCCTCTTCAATAAAGGGTGCTGGAAAAGTGGACTGCCACATGTAAAATGATGAAACTAGATCATAACCTCACAGCACACATGAAAATCAATTCAAAATGGATAAAAGACTCGGGTATAAGACCTGAAACCATCAAACATATAGAGAAAAACCTATGTAAAACGCTCCCTAACATCAACCTCACAAACATATGAAGAAGAGAGGAAACAATGGATACTACATTAAACTAAAAGTTTTCTGTACGGCAAAAAAGACAGTGACCCAAGCAAAGAGACATCGTCTGAATGTGAGAACACACCTGCACACCCTACCTCTGATGAAGAATTCATATCAAAGATCACAAAGTACCTATACAAATCAACAAAATGAAAACAACCGAATCAAAAATGGGAAAAGGATCTAAACAATCACTTCCCTAAAGAAGACATGCAGATGGCCAACAGGCACATGAAAAAATTCTCTTTCTCATTTATCTTCAGGGCAATGCAAACCAAACCATCACGAGACACCACCTCACACCTGTGAGAATGGCCCACAGTTAAAAAACACACAAACAACAAGTGCTGCAGACGATGTGGAGAAAAGGACCCTCTTATGCTGTTGGTGGGCATGTGAACTAGTCTAGCCACTATGGAAAGAAGTGTGGAGACGCCTGAAAAGACTGAAAATGGATCTTTCACATGACCAAGCAGTTCCACACCTCGGTATCTACCCAAACAGCACAAAAGCGGGGCCTTCCTGGTGTTGCAAGGGGTCAGTCTCAGCACTGTGAAGCTGTCTGCAGCCACTGCAGCACAAATCACCCTGGCCAAGGAGGTGACCCACTAGGCACAGCGGACCTCTCCTCTCTCCCTGCTGCTCCCTTCCACTCCCCTCAGCATTGTACTTGAGTAGACCCAGCTGTTCTGCTCCCCACTCTGTCTTGGTTTGTACTGTCACTGTGCCTTCCACACCTCTGGCCTGCACCCCAGCTGCTGTATGCATAAATAAATAAATCTTACAAAAAAAAAAAAAAACACAGAGCACAAATGCACTAATCTGAAAGGAAACCTGTGCTCCTATGCTCACTGCAGCACTATTTACACTAGCCAAGATGTGGAAACAACCTATATGCCATAGGACAGATGGGGGGAACAGGATGGGGTCTGTAGACACAACGGGACACTACTCTGTGATAGAAAAATGATAAACTCAAGCCGATTGCAGCAACATGGATGGAGCTGAAGGGATGACTCTAAGCAAAGTAAGCCAGAAGGAGAAAGATAAACACCGGATGGTCTCACTTACATGTGGAGTCTAGACAAACCAAACACAGAATCAGACAGAGACAAACTGTAAATGGACCCTTGACAACACACTGAGTCTGAGACTCTCAGGACCGTTAGGGGGAGGGGGAAGAAAGGGCGACAGTATAGAAGTGGGGGCAGGAGGAGCGAAGGAACATGGGGCTAGCAAGGAAGGGAGGACAGGAGGACACTTTTCAAAGAGCACACGGATCATCCTCTAGGATCAGTCACGTACTGGGTCACAAGACAAACAGCAACAAGCACATGAAGACTGAAATCATACCAGGGTGTTCTCTGACCATAATGGCATCAAGCTAGAAGTCAACTATGCAATGAGCATGGAACCCCCACTCTACATGGAATGGAACAACACGCAACTGAGTGACCACTGCATTCATGATGACATCAAAGAAAACATTAAAAAGTGCCTTGAATAACTGAAAATGAGGAAATAACTTTTCAGAAGGTCTGGGGAACAGCAAAAGCAGTATTAAGAGGAAAGTATAGAATAACTCAGGACCACATCAAGAAACAAGAAAAACAAACAAACAAAAAAGAAAAACCCTGATCTCCCATCTCAAAGAACCAGAAAAAGAACAAAAAAACCCAAAAAGCAGTAGGAGAAGGGAAATAACAAAAAATAAAGCAGAACTAACTGAAATAGAAATAAAAGACAGTCCAACAGATCCATGAAACCAAAAGCTGGTTCTCTGAAAACATAAGTAAAATGTACTAACCTCTAGCAAGACTCACAACGAAAAAAGGGAGAACAATCAAAATAAACAGGACCAAAAATGAAAGAGAAGAAATCAAAACAGACACAGCAGACAGGAACTGTGGTCAGGAAAAAGACACATCCTGGGTCACACAAACACACAATCCGAGATCACGACGCACGTCTATATGCAGACAAGGTCAGCCATCTGGATGAGATGGACAAATTCTGAAGCTAACAAACAGTGGCGCCCAGCATCTGGGAGGTGGCCCACCCGTGTATGAAGACAACTTGGAAGTGGGCTTGGCGTCCTCTACTCAGGGGAAAACCATCAGTGGGTTGGAGGTGAGGAGGGTGGGACACACTTCCTAAGAAACTGGCCAAAGACAAAGTATACAGAGAGATGGAAGTGGCGGTACTGACATAGAGCATGACTGGCCGGGATCCCCAATATCTGACATTATCTTAAAGATCAAGGACCAGGGAAATAAAAACAGGCCAGGGCTGCGTGGATGAGCTGCCCTTCTGGTGAAGTGCTGACTCATAGCAACAGGAGCACCCCGACTGACCTGACACCCTGGGCAGGCTGGCTCCATCCCGGGCTAGAGGATTTCTTCAACACGACGAGGTGACAAGTACTTGGTCTTTCTTTTATTAAAATAATTTACTTTCTGCTTCCTGGCATTACTAATAAAATATCTTAAATGAAAAAAAAAGATCAAATGTCAGCATCAAGTAACAGGAAAAAAAAATCAAGTTTCGGGCCTCCTTGGTGGCCTAGGGGTTAAGCCTCAGCGCTCCCACTGCAACCGCCCACCGCGATGGCCTGAGTTCTGTCCCCGGCCAGGGAGCTGACTTCATGGTGCAGCTGACCTCCCCCTTCTGACCGCTGCTCCCCTCAGCAGTGTATTTCTTTTTTTTTTTTTTTTTTTTTTTTTAAAGATTTATTTATTTATTTATACAAGCACTGGGTACAGTCAGAAGCGCGGGAGGGTGAGAGAATTCACCAGAGCCAGAGCGGGGAGCAGAGCAGGCAGAAGGACCGAAGTACACTGCTGAGGGGAGCAGCGGGCGGCAGGAGAGGTCTGCGCGCCATGCGGGACCCTCCTCCGGTGGCCGGGGAGCAGCCGGGGATCGAACCGGCGCTGCAGAGGCTGCGGGCAGCTTCGCAACCCAGCGCTCAACCGCTGCGCCACTGGGGAGGCCCTCAGCAGTGTATTTCAATGGATCCCCTTTTTTGCTCCCCACTCTGGGGAGTCCTCTCACCCCCAACTCTGGCCTACACCCCAGTTCTGTACGCATTAATAAATAAAACCACATCTTTAAAAAAACTCAAGCTTGAAGGGGAGTTAGGGTTTCTGGGGAATATACTCACTGGGCAGCAGGCTGAGCACCCAGCAGGGCCTGGCGGCCAGGCCCAGCACAGGAAGGTGAGGGGCATGCGGCCTCCCCTCTTCACCAGGTAAGGACCGTGGAGGACAGCAAATCAGGGGGAGCTGACCGGTTAGATTTCAACCTGCTGCTTACCGGAGGCTGGGCTGACACCGCGGGCGTATGCATCGGGTGCGGGGTGTGAGCCCGTGTGGGCCGTGGGGAGGATATTTGGGCTCTACAAGGCGCTTCTTTGACAGGAGGACTGTCCTTACTGGGCATTTCTGGAACCAGATGGGGGGCTCTGGCGGGCGGGTGGAGGTTGCCCTTTTGCAAGACACATTCTGGGAATACAGGGACACCCCATCTGGGCGGGGGCTCCGTGTTCTCACCTGCGTGCACTGCCCGACCTCTCCACCCCTCTCAGAGGTGGCGGCTCCTCACGTGGCGCCACCCCCGCCCTGGCTGACCCCCGTCCTCCGCAGAGTCCGCAGTTGAAGATGTTATTGAGGAGGGGCCGAGGCCATGTTAGCGGCCACTGTTTTCCTGGGTCTCCCCGGGGGTGCGAGGGGGAGTCCATGCTGGCCCAGATGTGCTTCCTCCCACTCCCTGGCCTTTATCACAGGTGTCAGTCAGGAGCCGCAGGGCAGCGGGGATCACTGTCCCTCCGTCCAGGGTCCCGCGTGCCCGGGGAGCCCCCAATGGGCGCCAGCAGGGGTCACGGGCCGGCCTGAAGGGTGACCCAGGTGGGGAGCCTCACCCGTGTGGGGATCCAGGCGAGGCCCAAGCCAGCAGACCCATCCCCAGAGCTCCTCTCAGCCCCCTCCCAGCTCAGCGCCCCTTCAGGGGGCGCGGCAGGGGCCTGGACCCCCCTTTGCAGTCAGGGAGCTGTGTGTCCCCGCCATCGCGCCAGCCAGGAGAAGAGGGCGTGGCCAGAAGCCAGGGGAACATGGTGGCCTCTCATCCTGGGTCTCCAGGGTCCAGTGGCTCCGCCTCCCCCGCGCCCCACCCCCTGCCAGCAGCCCAGGTCAGGGTCAGGGCGCCTGGGCGGGGCGCAGAGAGTGCCCCCTGCCCCCCGCGGGCCATGCCTCGGCCGGCTCCAGGGCCGCGCTTTTCTGCCTTAGTTCCCCCAGGACCCTCCAGCGTCCCTCTGCCCCGTTCATGGGCTCCCCTCTAAGGGCTGCACCTCATCACATGGACACGCGGGGATCCTCACCCGCCCCCGAGGGTCTCCGTGCTGGGTAACAGGGTCAAGCGTAAAGATTTTTATCCGTATTTCAGCATTTCCTCATGTCATTTCCCGAAAATACAGAACTACTACAACAGGCAGCAGAGACAGCCTAAGCCCACAGTTCTCTGCGGAATGGTGGAGCAGCGATTCTTTCCTCGGGAGTGAACGAGAGAGTCCATCCTTCCCCTCACCCTTGCCAGCGTTTCCTCCTGTCTACCGGTCAGTCTTCTTCAAGGTTCTGATGCTACCTTTGCAGTAGAACCAAGGACACAAAAAGCTCCATTATGTACAAGCAATAAATACTTTAGACTCTCAAAAAGGAACATTAGCTCGGCAGTACTAGCAAATGAAAAAATTAAACTATCTCAAGTTTAGGAAGTAAAATAAAAGGGGAAAGAAATAAAAAGCAGCTGTTTGCCCTAATCATCAGGAAATTTTAATGCCACAGGTAACTATCTGTTGATGCACTATATGTATACATATCTCTCTCGCTCGCTCACTCGCTTGCTCGCTCGTGCGTGCGCACGTGCACACGCGTGCGCGTACACACACATACACACACATACACACACACAAAGCCTTTCCTCTGTCTCCAACAATCAGTTTTCACCCTATTCCAGTCACTACTGCCACCACGGAGAATGTCTCGATGATAGGATTGGAGGAAGGTACTTCTGTATCCTTGTAGCACCCCAAACAAGGGAGGAAGGAGAAGACACATGGGACTAATGAAAAAAACTTGTGTTGAGTCAGCACACTCTGGAGACAACCTAAGCAAACAGCAGGAAGAGCAACTGGCAGGACTAGGAAGTGGCCACCCCAGGGGAGAGGCGTCAGCAGTGCCCACCTGATCTGTCGAGTGGATGGAAAATCAAGGTACAAACTCAACTTCATAGCATAGCAAAGAGCTTCTGCATGGCAGGCAAGCACACTTCGAAAAGATGTCATTGAGAGAGTAAATAATATGATTGTCAGATGCTATTCTGATAGGAAAAGGCCTAGGCAGCCACAACTCCAGACCTGCCTCATGCTTACAGCTCTGTGATCCCAAGGTGTCAGAGGAACACGGCTGAGGGCCGCTCCTTGGCAAGCTGACCTGGTCTGCTGCTCACCAGGCATCAACTCAGACATTCACCCGTTTCCTTGGGGTTCTGAGTTCCACACAGGAAGGTACTTAAGACAAGACACTGGCTTCTCAGTGCCCTTTTGTTCATGAGCACACAGGCTGCAGCAGCTTTGGCAGCCTGGGGTGTCAGCCACAACCTTCTTCATCCCTAATCAGTGAAACCTGCAAGGTTTCATTACAGACATTGAAGTGAACATACACGAGGAGCACTCGTTCTAACCCTTGATGATCTTCCTGCAATCCTAACTAAGGTACCGTCTACAGATTCTTTAATATCGGTGGTTCACACAGGGCCACATGAGACTGACTCATTTCAGCAGAAACACCCAGATACACTGCAAACAGAAAAGACTATCTTCCCTGAACATGGACGTAGCATTTGTATGTTAGGGATGCTCAGACCTCAGCCTGCTTAGCTTGTATAAAAATTCTTGATCCCAAAACTATAATCTTTGAATTGTAAAGATTCTTCTTGTTCTCTTCCAGGACTTAAGGAAAACAGGCACCTGCTACTGCAAATGTCACCATTTTTCCATGTACACTAATGATGAATAAGCACCCTACAAGTTGTTCTACAAAATTCATTACCTGCAGACCCAAGTGAAAGGCTACTTTTAGTGTTGTTACATGTATGACCTTAGCTCATTTTCCACAATATGGAAACCATGAAAACTCAACACCAAATATTGGGAACAAACAGCAGAGGAGGTTCACTCGAAACCCACCAAAACAAAGTGGCCACTGTGGATTTCCAAGCAATAGCACATACATTATACTGGACTCAGAGAGAAAATAATGCCACAGTCACCCACACAGACTCAGCTCTCCAATTATTCTAGATGATTCTGAATATTAGCTATTATAATATTCTAAATTATTTAATGTAAAATTAAATGATCACTACATCTTCCATTCTATCAAAGATGCCAATTTTTTCTGGGCAGAAGAGCTAAAAAGAAACTTCTCTGAAGAGGAAATGCAAATGGCCAACAGGAATATGAAAAAATGTTCAACATCGCTTCTCGGCCTTTTGGCTAAGATCAAGTGTAAAAAATGTTCAACATCACTTGTAATCAGGGAAATGCAAATCAAAACTACCATGAGATACCATCTTACACCAGTGAGAATGGCACATATTAAAAAAAAACAAGCAACAACAAATGTTGGCGAGGGTGTGGAGAAAAAGGAACTCTTCTGCACTGTTGGTGGGAGTGCAAACTGGTCCAACCACTGTGGAGAGCTGTGTGGAGATTTTTGGACCTACTAAACATAGAGCTCCCATATGATCCAGCCATTCCACTCCGAGGTATTTACCCAAAGGACACAGAAACATCAATTCCAAAGAGCACCTGCACCCCTATGTTTATAGCAGCACTGTTTACAATAGCTAAGCTTTGGAAACAACCCAAATGCCCAAATAGATGACTGGATCAAGAAGATGTGGTACATATACACCATGGAATATTACTCAGCATTCCAAAAAGATAAACACATGCAATTTGCAGCAACATGGATGGCGCTGGAAGGGATCATGCTCTGCGAAATAAGCCAGAAAGAAAAAGAAAAATGCCGGATGGTCTCACTCATAGCAGGAATCTAGAAAACTTAAATAAGGGACCAGGAAAATGAATAACTATAAGAAAGTGAAAATCAAAATCAACAAAAACACTCTATGGGGGGTAGAGGGCAGGAGGGGAGGGATTAGGCTCAAAATAAGGGGGTTGCAATTGTATGGGGAATATAAAAATAAAAAATTAAAAAAAAAATGCCAATTTTTCAATTGGCCTCAAATACTAAAGTCTGCATCTAAAGAATATGACCAATTCCACAGGTCTCAGAGATAACATTTACAAGCCCCTGAGACAATACCCACCATCAGATCCATAATGAAAATATTTTTTGTGCACCTTCAAAACTAATTTTTGAACATCTATATTAGTATTCTGTAACATTAAATGAGCTCAACAAATACTTATGCTTATTCAACATCAAAACAAACTTTGAGGGCCTCCCTGGTAGACCATGGCTTAAGTCTCACCACTATCACCACAATGGCCCACAATATGGCCTAAGTTTGAGCCCCAGTCAGGGAGCTGACTCACAGAGGGCACAGCAGACCTCTCCTGTATTACCCGCTGCTCCCCTGAGCAGTGTATTTCAGTAGATACATCTGTTCTGCTCCCCACTCTGTCCCTGGTAAATCCTCTCATCACCCAACACTGCTGGCCTGTACCCCAGATCTTCTACACAAAATAAATCTTTAAACAAAAAGAAAAACAAACTTTGAATTAGAAATTGGTAGAGTTCTTGTATGCATAAATAAATAAAAATGCATACATAAATAAATAAAAATAAAAATAGGAATGTTGTAAGAATTATATAAAATGTTAAAAAAATAAATCTAGGGCCACCCTGGTGGCACAGGGGGTTGAGCACCGCACTATGAGTGGGTCCGCAGCCTCCACAGCGTGAGTTTGATCCCCGGCCAGCGGGTGGCCCACCTGGCGAGGCAGACCTCTGGTCTCACCTGCTGCTACCTTCAGCTGTGTATTTCAATTGGTCTGCCTGTTCTGTTCCCTGCTCTGTCTCTCGTGAGTCCTCCCACC